>NW_027271375.1:0-100000 GCF_040938485.1 Diadema antillarum
AACGAAGTTATTACCTCTTAAACCCTTTATACCCATTCTTGTAAACATAAACATGTACATATTGACTGCGTCCTGAAATGTTTCCCCTCCCCGACACGAAATATGCATATCATTGTACTATGGATGGTATGTGTAATATTTTATTTCATGATTTTCTATTTCGTTCATGCTATTCCTACTGCAGATTGCAGTAACTGCTATAAAACGAGAACGAGAAAACGGGAAATGGAAAAAACGATTTAAGGATCGTAATTCGTTCTTCCGTAAGTTCGTTATTCCGAAAACGAAATAAGTTTCGTTAATCAAACTGTTCGATTATCCGAAAACGAAGTAGGTTTCGAAATTTCGAAGTTGCGTTTATATAACGCATCTCGTTATGACTATTTCTTGGGATTTTTTCCCCATTTTTGGTATACGTACGTATTCCCTATATCCCGACTAGAGATTATGACCCATGCCTTTTATCATTTTACTTAACATCCCAGTAAGACGTATTCGCTAGATTATTGGAGGGGGATATAATTATTTAACACTGTCGTGGGGGAATTTAATCGATAATTTCTTGAATCATAACCAACTCGTTTGGCAGTTCGACCAGCTAAAACCCGTTGTTCATATTCTTGGTACTTATTAGCCGGGTTCACACGTACAAAATAGCGGGATGACGATCGCGATCCACATCTCGAGTTTTTTGGCGAGCGTCCACACGTACCAAATTAGCGGAATTGCGATCGCGATCGGTATCCCGCTAATTTGGCGAGCGTCCACACGTACCGAATTATCCCGCTAATTGCCGATAGAGGAAACTGCAAAGCTTGCAAACTGGGTCACACAGCGCCCTTTTCTATCACTGCCTGCGCGCACTTCCCTTTGTCCTTCGCACAGGCCTCGCTGTTGTGATGTGCGCATTGCATGATGGGATATAAAAACTAGAGATTCTAATCCCGACCGTTCACACGTACCAGCGCGGGGCCAATTATCCCGCTAATTGACGAACCAGCGCAAGATTTTTTGGGATTAGCATAGCGATGCTTATCCCGCTAATATTCAGGTTTTTTCTGTCCACACGTGTAAAAAACTCGGGATGACGATCGCGATGCAAATCTCGAGATTTGTATCCCGCTAATTGATGTACGTGTGAACCCGGCTATTGATTGCTGTCACACTCACTGATACCTCGGCCGTGATTTGGCAAAACTACGTCGGCCTATACCTCCTTTGTGGCGATTTCGAGATACTAACGTTTGAAGTTTAAATGCTCTCTATTATTCATTAAAACAAATTATATAAATGGTAATTATGTTCTTAAAGAGAGGACTTTACATTCTTTTTTTTCATATGCCTCAAAATACGCATTCATCATGAAAAATTAGGAAATATTCAACTTTTTTTTTTTTAGAGATGCGAACTGACTTTCAAGTTTCAACATTTTTCTGGATTTTCGGAATTCAAATCCTTTTGGAAGAAAACAAATAGCACGTTACGTACAATATTTTGTTTTATTCAAGTTTCTTGGACTTTGTGCATTTTTATAGGATGATTTGTTATCTCTACAAATTCTCATCCTGTTTCTTCCGTACGTCCGAAGAATGCATATGCACATATGCAAAGAAATTTTATTTACGGACAATAATGCTGTTAAAAGTACTATGTGGGTCATGTGCAAAGCTACACAGAACGGAAAGCTAGCCAGCCTGGTCTCTGGAGTCAGAGCATGTCAAGCGTGCACACGAGCTCTGATTTGGTCCAGCTGGATTAGGTTGCACCTTTTGGAGCAAAACTAATTTTCCATTTATTGATTTTGGAATTTTCTCCAAAAAAAGTGTTGTTATTCATATAAGTATATAATTATAACCATTAATTGGTTATAAAAATTTATCTCAAAAAGATCTGATTTGATGAAAATTGATTTTAATAGCACTTCTTGGTAAGGAAATTCATTGACATCAAAGAGCCAACACTCATAAAAAGTACAAGTATTTAATGGGAGCGATTATAGCAGTAGCAGGGTGTCATGAAACCGTGAACACCACTATCAAATTTAGCTTATCACTCTGAGCAGGTACGTGGGGTCCATGAGGGCTTAGTGACCAATAGTGTTTATTCTATTTTACAGGTTCAAAAAGAAAATACCTGCCAAGTATTTTCTAAACACTGTATTTCCAAAATTTTACTTTATAACGTTAAAAAAGACAACAATCAAAGTGTGTACTGGTTGCTTATTTGGTTCCCACCGAACCCCCTTATCTTCCATAAATGAAAATGAAAGTATATTCATTAATGTATTTTTAGGTCTTTTTCTTCTTCTTTTTTGAAGATCCTATAGTAGGGGCTTGTAGGTCCTTTTTTCAATAATAATTATACAAATTATGATAATGATTATAATGATAATAATAATAATAATAATAATAATTTCTACTATCTACTACTACTACTACTACTACTATAGGTTTCCCCGCCCAATTTCATTAGATTTGCACAGAAATTAATGACAAGGCCTTCAAATTTAGGGGGATTTTGGTCACTGCTCTACTCTCACGGTTCATTTTAATTATTTGAGTATTTAATTTCATTTCATGTCATTCCTTTTATATTTCATTTCATTTAATTTAGAGAGAAATTAATTCAATTTAACGGCTCAAAGTTGGCATTCAATTTCGCGTCAGCTGGATAGACGTTCAAATTCGCGCCAAATTCCAGTTTCCATTTCATTTATAGGAACACAACTTCGCCTTTTTAACGTTCGAATTCAATTAACATACACAACTTCTACGGGCCTTTTTCACTGTCACATTGGATGATACAATTTCATTTTCATATCAGAGTCTCATTTAATCATCTTAATTGTATTGTATGTAGTTCCTTCCTTTCGACCTTTCTTTCATTTTCAATTCATTCCTAACAGTTTTAAATAACCATATCTCAGAATATCTTAGGGTCCTATACGTCCAAATCCATATTAATCCACTTTGATCCCACTCCTTAGCTCCCCATGTCCATATCATAAGTTTCCACAACGGATCAGCTGTATAGATAGACCTATTTCACCAAAGGGTTATTCTGCCAGTTTTCCTGGTTGCCGAAGTCATGCTTCATTCACTAACTCTTTCCGTATTCGAGATGTTCACCCATACTCTGTAATGTAGCGAAAATTGTGTATGAATAAAGTGCAAATGCATGTGTCTGAAAGTGGGATTATGACGAGTTATTAGCTAGTATGAGTCAAGAATCATATTTCAAGGTATATCAAATTTGTATAGTCAAACAGCTGAGTAACTACAAATAATAAAAGTCGGATGAAGAAGACGGCCATAGTTGTATAACTTCGTATTTGTTTGCCGTATCGTGAATTTGAGTTCCTTAACTCTCTCCACAGCGATGCTGATGCGAATTTGAACCAGTTGCACTTACATTTTTAATTGGAATGCCCTTTTTACACCCTTGTGTGAGAAACTCATGAAATCGCTTGCTGTTGAAATTAAATTGAATGTACTTGGTACCTTTTTGAATGTCGATCTCGGTGATCATTCAAATTCACTTGAACTTGAATGACCGCAATCGTTACATCGAATGCAAATCTGATGACATTGGGCGGGAAAACCTATATTATCGTTGTCATTTGAACAAATTGAGATCGTAATCCCCTATAGGGGTAGAACCTGCCGCATTCCATTCAGATCATGAGAGGGACGAACAATCCTACTCCAGGCGGGGAATTATTATCAGCTTACAGCAACCGAGCAATTGGGGAAACGTAGAGCATAGCTGCTAAGCACGGGATTATGTTAAAAGATTGGAAACTTGTTGATGTTGTGCGTATATTAAATTGTTAGATATCAGTTCATAAAATCTGATGCGTTTCGGAGGCACTAAGGTATTTTCTAAAGGAAACATCCCAATTTTGTGTAGAACTTCCTATCCCTATATTCAAAAAATCTGTCTGTGGGATAAAAACAAAAACAAAACCTTAGATGACGTTCAAATGCTCTATCCTCCCGGGAAAGCGCATGTTTTACCACCAGGCTCGCGTGTCCTCTTTAACACATGAATTTCTTGCAAGATACGACTGAAAATCAGTCGATCTAATGTTCGTTTTCCTTAACAAATTCACGAACAAATTGTTGTTCACTGCTCTAATTTCTCTAAACACAGCTCACCTGTTTGGCAGTTTGACCCGTTATAATGCGGTAAACACAGGCACGAGTACATGTTGATTCCGTCCTGACACGTTCCTCCGTTCTGACACGGATTGCTTTCACATTCATCAATTTCTGTAAAATAAAACAGATAACATGATTAGAAACGATTGAATAAATTATAGTACAACCTAAAAAGCAACAGCACGTAAAGAATACAAAAAAAAAGAAGAGAAAGAGTACAGTTCTAACGGGAAGCACAATACATCCATAATTATTTGGACAAGTAGATTGCATCAGCCATTGAAAAAATGGGGTGCAGAACACCATTTGTAATGAAAAAAAAATCCACAATGTCAGGCCATGTAACATATTTTACATCAAGGCACGGAATTATGATCCTGAATTTGTAACCTGTTGATGCTGCACTTAAATCATTCATCATAATCATTTACTTTAACTTTGAAAGCAGCTTCATAAATTCATTGTTTCGTTGAACATTCATTCTTTGAATCGTTTTGAATGCTTTTATTTGTTTTAACCCTTTTTTTTGGTGGTTTGAGGCACTTGATTGCACACATTGAAAAAGAAAACGAGTGATGCTCTTCAACTATCTCCTGCATTTTGGAGGTAATCATTCATTATCTAAAAGAAAAAAAAATCCCATGGAAGACTTTAGTTCCCTAAAGTGACATTTAAATCCCCTGGACAGCAAGAGAGGCATATTATACTCATACGATTGATGCGTATCCGGGCAATTACCCCCGGCTATTTATTCGTTAGTGGTAAGGATAGATTAAGATTAAGGTTAGGTTTAGGGTTAGGAGTTTGGGTTAGGGTTAGGATTAGGTTCAAGATTATGATTAGGATTAGGGCCAGAGGAAGGGTCCGGGGTAATTGCCCAGGGGGTAATTTCCCTAGACCCGATTGATGAACACTCAGGATCAGCCTGCGTCACTCCAAATTAGTTAGGTTGAATGTATCAGTTTATTTGAACCATTGTGATTCGGGAATTTGTTGCATTTCGGCTTGGACAGCCTGATCATCGTATGTGTAATGAATACTGTTTAGATTGTCAAAACTAGCTATAGTGAATACCTATGTTTGATCATATTGAATTGAAACAACAAGAAAAAAAAAGAATTGTAAATGATGCCATACAGAGAATAAATCAGATTAAATCTAATAAAATCAAATCAAAGTTAATTAGATTAAATTGAATCAAATCAAATCAAATCGTCCAGAAGATAATTACTTGTCAGGAGGATTAAAGTTGAAACAACAAAAATCTGTTGTCACTACATGACCATACGCTTGAATTTTTTTCTTTGTAATTTCGTTTTTATTACTTCAAAGGAAATAACAATATTTACAAGTGATTCTCAAAATTAACAATATCATGAAACATAAAAATAATAAACAATAGCCATAAAGTCACTTACACAGAATAGATACTAACAGTGGCAAATATTTGAAATGTACAACAAATATCAACTATGTGCGAAACTCCGAGACGGAATAAACTCATCCAAAGATCACCAACATCACCAATTTTCCATTATTGCATACATATAACTAACCTCTTGAAACATAACAGATCCCAACCACTACAGAAGTCCAGGACAAACAGAACTTGGTAGCGGAGCGATCCACGACACAAAACATAACCTCCCCCTCCCCCTCCACACACACACACACACACACACACACACACACACATCAACACCCAACTAAAACTCCTCACCCCCCACCCCTCCCCCCCCCCCACGGACACACACACACACACACACACACACACACACACACACAAACAAGCAAAAAACGCTCCGGCACCCAATCTGGCCAATCCCAGATAGTCTGTAATGGATTCTTAATACAATCAACTATTAACATAAAACAAATATAACACCATCCAAAAGAGGAAAAAAGCTGTACAATTATAAGTACGCGGTTGCATTAAGGCTGGCAGAATGCCATGAGCACCGTCTCGGAAATCGCCAAGTGGATTACATGAATCTGATGGCTGTCAGCAATATAACATTGTATAATGCATTTTAAGACACTAGGCAAGTAAAACATGTGGAATCCTCCTAAAATAAGGTGTTAGGGTACAATAAACATTATTGCCTGGTCATAACTTAGGCGAAGGGGATCAAATGTCAAAACGCCATTTCTTAAAATGCATGGGCTGTTAGTTTGTTTTTCTTTTTTGCTAAAACATATTCAATTTCTTTCACCTTTTTAACAAAAGATTTGAAGTTTACAATATCAGGGGGACTATCACTAAACTTATTAACATAAATATGATATTTCATTAACAAAAATAATAACCCACAAATACCGAAGAACATTTTAAACTTGGTTACACTCATTATACGAGGGCAATTCCTGGAGATTATGGTCAGGAGGTCCTGCCAAATGTTTGTAAAAAATAAAGTTATACATTCCTACCCTGCAAGACAGGAAAATTCATTTCACATTTCTCCCGTGAGAACTGCATTTGCTCTTAAAACAATAGTACATACAAGTGCGACATTCTGGAATAGCCTTGACTCCGACATTACTGAATCATTGTCACTGAATTGTTTTAAACGTAAACTAAAAAAATCCCTTGTGCAGGCTTATATCTAATAATACAACATGCAATTTTATTTGAACTCCCTCTTCTTTATCAGATTCGTTTATTATATGTATTCCAGGTTTGCTTTTCGTTCTTTTTACTGAGTCATTTATGTCAAGGCTATTCATGAATTAATGAATCATTATGTATAACCATTTTTGCGCATTCTTACAGTTACGTAACTGTTGCTCGGGTGACAAGGAGTCTGTAAGCGCAATACAGGTGGCTACTTTGTATTTCGCTATGCTTTCGTATATTTTATTCCTTTCTCTTGCTCTTTTTGCTCTCTTTTCTTTTACGTCCCTTCCCTTCCTTTCACAGTTTTCGTTACTAGGTTGTTTAAGAAGACCAACACTTTCATATATACAGGGACCTACACATTACAAGCTTTGCTTTTCAGTAGGTCCCCACATTTCATGTTTGTTAAATTGTCTTCTCTTGTATTCTTTGTCATTACGACGCTATGTTCAATCTTATGTTCAATCGATCGTATCATGTTTGATGTTTTGAGATGTGGAACAATAAAATAAAATCAAAATCATATCAAAATTTGAGCAACTTGACCACAATCACAAAATAAGCGGACCATTGTTTCATCCTTTTCATCACATAAAGCGCACTTCGGGGAATCTTTCCTTTTAATCTTAAAAAGAAAATCATTCAAAGCTAACTCTATCCTTACCTCAATTCCAAATAAACTTATAGAAAACTGTGTTCAACTTCTGGAAAAAGAGTGAGGTATTCTAATACATAGAACTGAGAAAAGATATATTGATTGAGGAAGCACTAAACTTTTAATTAAACATATTTTACCAATATTAGAGAGTGAGAGAGATTCTTCATTCTCCATCAATTTATAGTTTGCTCAATTCTCTTTAGCTTCTCTTTATAGTTTAATAACAAATCAAATCAGTATTTAAAGAAAATATAACCCCTAAACACTTAAATTGGGAAATTTTCCATGTAATGCCCTGGTTATTATTAAAAAAACAGATTTGACAACCTTTTCTCGAATCGCTTTAGTTTTCTTGAAATTTATTTTACACCCAGAATACCGACCAAAATCAAATAAACTCTCAAATTATTTAGCAAATGAATTATTTGACCCATCTAAAAAACGGTTACAGCTCGTCATTCCAAAGGTTTCGTTATTCCGAAGGTTCTTTGGTCCGAAGGTTCGTTAATCCGAAAATGAAATAAGGTTCGTTATTTCGAAGGTTCATTTATCCGAAAATGAAATAGGGTTCGTTATTCCGAAGGTTCGTTAATCCGAAGATGAAACAAAGCTCGCTGTTCCGAAGATTTGTTACGGAGCCTATATCACTTCGGATCAACAAACCTTCGGAATAACGAACCCTGTTTCATTTTCGGATTAACGAACCTTCGGAATAACGAACCCTATTTCATTTCCGGATTAACGAGCCTTCGGAATAGCGAACCCTATTTCATTTTCGCATCAACGAACCTTCGGAATAACGCCACAAATGTTCGGATTAACGAACCCTTTTTCATTTTCGGAATAACGAACCTTCGGAATAACGATCAGCACCCCTAAAAAACATACCGAGTCATTTGCAAATAAGGAAATTCCCCCTTTAATTTCTTGATTTTTAACTGGAATACCTTTGATTTGGTCATTTTGCCGCATAGAAAGGGCCATAATCTCAATAACAAACAAAAAAAGATATGGAGAAATCGGACATCCTTGAAAAATACCTCTTTTCATAGCTATACGTTGAATCAACAAACAAAAAAAAATATGGAGAAATCGGACATCCTTGAAAAATACCTCTTTTCATAGCTATATGTTGAAATAACAAACAAAAAAGATATGGAGAAATCGGACATCCTTGAAAAATACCTCTTTTCATAGCTTTACGTTGAGATAAAAACCATTGTTCATTATATAACTCTGTCGAGCAGTAGTCTTAATAAAACGAATCAATAAAACCTTGACCAAAATTGAACTGTTTCAAGGTTTGAAACAAAAATTCATGAGAAACACTATCAAATGCTTTCTCAATATCAAGCAATAGGATACAGACAGGAAGATCATTTTAATCTGTGAATTGCAAAATATCTAATATTATTCGAATGTTTTGACCAATATTTCTATCTTTCATAAATCCAGATTGGTCCATGTGAATGAGGTCATGTATACAAAGCTTAAGACGGTTAGCAAAGCACTTGGCTAAAATTTTATAATCTGTTGTCAGTAAAGTAATAAGGCGATAACTTTTAACAAACAGAGGATCCTTATCCTTTTTAGGCAAGAGAGTAATTATTCCATTTCTCTGTGAGGGGGACAATACCCCATTTTGTAACGAAATATTATAGGAAGCTATCAACATGTCAGAAATATCCGGCCAAAATACAATGTAAAATTCAACAGGAAAACCGTGAAGACCAGTAGTTTAATTCGTGTTCATGGATTTGATTGCCTCACAAATTTCCTGCTTTAAAATAGTGAGGGGGAACTCCAAAACTTGTTTTTGTTCATTACATAATTTAGGGATATTTGAATTATCAAATAGGGACTCATTTACTTCATTCTCATCAATTGCATTTGGAACACCATTTTGATCAGAATAAGATTACAATAAAAGGCATGGATTTCTTTTAAAATCTCAACAGGATCTGTAATTAAATGTCCTTCTAAATCCTGAAGCCTACAAATATTTTTCTTATGCCAGCCTCTGTTTTCAAGATTACAAAAATATTTGGAACGTTTCTCCCCTTCTTCTAACCACCTGACTCTGGATCTTATAATTACACCCTCTGTTTCATTATCATAAATCTTATTCAATCTCTCTTCTAGTTCATCTATCTGAGTAAAAAGAGCTTCATCAACCACAGATAAAATTGACATTAATGATCTAGTCCTTTCAATATATATTAAAACCTTATTTTTATCATAATTTCTTTCTTTCTTCTTTCTTTCTTTCTTTCTTTCTCCTCGTGGAACACTCTATGCATTCCCCTGAAATGTAAGACTTAAGTGCATCCCACAAAATATTGGGATTACACTCCGAGTTTTTATGATTTTCTTTAAATTCCATAATAGTCTCTGTAGTTAAGTTTATAAAATCTGAATCATCATATAAAGAATGACGATTCAATTTCCAAAATCTCATACCCCTTTTGGATTTATTATGAATAAAAGCAACCTGTACTATAAAATGATCAGATTGCATTCCTGGGAGAATTTTAGAAGATACACAATTATCTAAAAAAGTTGTTGGATATCAAAAAGAAATCTAATCTAGACAAAACTCGAGGATTTTTCTGATGTCTTGTATATTGCCGTAAACTAGAATGAAAATGTCTCCGTACATCAACCAATCCGTATTCTTCCATAATAAGGGAGTCATTTCACTAATTTTCTTATTAGAATGTTGTTATCTATTGCCTTGATAATCTAAAGGGCCGATCACAGAATTAAAATCACCACCCACAATCAAAATAGGGCTATCAAATTTGTCAATTTCTGCAAAAACACTTAACAAAAAAATCTCGGTCATCGTTATTTGGAGCATATATATTTACAAGAGTCATACTAAGGCCATTAAATATTCCTTTTAAAATTAAAATCTACCTTCTAAATCACTAAATGAAGCAATTACCTTTAAGGTAATAGCATTTCTTATCAAAATGAAAAACTGGAAAAAAAGCGACATCACCCCACTGGTACCTACAAAATGTTTCATCTTTCTTATCTAAATGGGTTTCCTGCAAAAAGCAAATATCTGTACCCATACTTTTCAAATAATGAAAATTTTTCTTTCTTTTATAAAAATCCTGTAAACCTCGGTAATTAAAGCCCAAACAAAGTTCTGGTACGCCTGCAAAAGTTGTCAAATTTCGCTCCCAAATGTGAACGTATGCTTAGGAAATGTGCAGGATAACGATGTTATGACAAGATATTCGATGGGTAACGACGAAAATGCGAAATATTAACCAAAAAGGTTCAGTCTCAGTACTTACCCGAACGGGGTCAGGCTAAACTCGGATTCGGGGATAACTCGGCTTCGCTTTGACGGCAGGATGAGTTGTAATGGTTGTCCCTCTGATTGTACAGTGTTGTCCTATGGGAGCGGCCTGTATAAACTAGCGCTTCGTGTTCTGGCTACTCGCAGTTTGAAGTTTGAAGTTTGAAGTTTGATTTATTACTCAACGACCCTCATGGGGTATGGGAGTACAATGTCAATTGAAAATACACAAAATATAAAAATTCAAATAAGAATTAACATATATACATGTATAATACAAATATATACAAGATATCAACATACTTTTCAAATATAATTTGCATAAAAGTATGTTATAAATAATATACTATACAAATGTAAATCTATCACATGAATTACGAACGATGCAGGCACTGCCTGATGCAAATAATCATGCAAAGGGTATATAAGTCATGGTCCGAGTTGTTACAACACGCGCATCAAAAACCCCTTTTGCGCGCATGCAAAATTAGTGTGCGCCGACATATCAATCAAAGGCGCTTGATAAACAACAACAGCCATGTCTACACCTATCCAAAAACTTGTAGTTATACTAACCACGAGCGCAAAAATGCGTTCCCCTAACCACGACAAAACTTCGATGCCGTTCACACCTACATGCAGTTAGCAAAACCTCGAGGTAAAAACAAAAACTCTAAAGACCGCGCGTCTCAGCAACTGAGGACCGCGCGCTGTCATTTTTGTTTTGTTTGTACAGGATTACGTTAGCACGCACTTTCCTGTCCATTCAGTTATGCCTCATTGGTATTATGCAGTGGCCAGTGGAATGTGGCGATCACGAACTGCGTGTGAATTGTCTGAAGTAGGGTCGAATTTTACCCGAGACCGAGTTAGTCTGGAGCCTTCTGGAATAAAAGTCGGTTTTCCTACTATTATTATTTTTCTCAAAATACTCCAAACCGACTCATCATTCCGGCAAACCGCGTCAGCCAGGTAAGTTTCTTAGTGGACTCTTTCGATATATTGAAAGAAAAAATGAAATGGTGCTAGACGGGTTCTCAAGCACTTACCGAAACTTAGTTTTCACTTTAAATGTATGTAATTTCAAAACCATGATTCCTTATTAAAAAATAAGTTCAGAAAAAGAGAGAAAATAATAAGATAAAATAGTATAACAAATACATACAAACATAAGGCGCTACTGCCCAAGATAGATTGTAGAGCTTCAAATCATGTAACAGCTCTACATAAGGCAGCAACTTCTCCAATATTCCTACAAACCAGCAACAAGCAACCCAAAAACCACAGGGGCAAGGCACAAGGGTGAAAATACAAATCATGTTAACATAGCAAAACGCAATGCAACTTATAAAGTTCCCATAATACTCCAAGCTTATAAAAACTTTAAGGATTCTCCTTTTTACATGCTAGACTCGATGAGAATAAAACAGAGCACACTGTAAATTGTATAACACACTGAAAGAGCTTACATGACAAACATACCATGTAAATCTACTAGAAGTTATGTGATTGGAAATGTATACAACTAAAAGTACCTAGACCTACATGTAGAATGGCCTTACATATATCACATTGTTGCAATACCCTATAAATACAAGGGCAAAAATCCTTGAACAACTTCATAGGCATCATAAATATAAACACTGAGTTTAATCATCTGTTTTGAAGGTCTAAGTACAGACTTGCAAAACTAACATTAGTTCACAATAATGAGCTTTCCTGATGTTTGCCGATATACTAACTTGGCAGGGTAGAGAAAGAAAGGCTTTCTCCCCTCAATCTTCAATTGTTTGAAGCTGTCCATTTTCTCCTTCCGATGACGCATGATGCGTTGCGAAAAATGTTCGTCCCCAAACAGCTTGTTACCATGAAATTCAGATTCCTCGAACTTTTTGATGCAGCTGACCCTGACATTGAGCGTGTTTCTACTGAGCGACGAAAATTCGAGGTGATGCCAGCCGATGTGTGGTGATACCGGCCGATGCCGGCCGATACCGGCCGATGCGTGGTGACACCTCGAATTTTTCCTCAGTAGAAACAGATCTGGTAGTGGCCGATGCCGGCTGATGCGAGGTGCTCCGTCGTCCATCTATTGAGGTGGTCGATGCGTGGTGACGCGAAGGACGATTCTCAGTAGAAACAGGGAGGTGAGGCACCTCCCTGGTAGAAACACACCGGGTAGCGAAATTCGTGGTGTATCGGACGTCTAGAATTTCTCCCCGCGCTTTTCAATCGGTTCATCGCACACATGTGTTCAAAATACGTGTGTACACACAGCGACCGTGTTCGCATCATGCTTTGTTGATACCAACTCGCTTGTGTATGTGTTATAGGCCCTATACGTTACGTTACATGTGAATTGTGGCATTCATCGCCTATTGCTCGCGTGATTAACAACCTCATAATTACTGCATTACTAAGTCCTCATCACTTACTTGATTTTACACCGCGTTATTTCATTTTATATTGTCTCGAATCGCGAGAGTACCACATTAGTATGTCGCAGCCTTGAGAAAATCTCAACTGGACCCTCGATCTCCAAAGATTTCTCATCAGTCAGTGGCAGGATACCAGTATGTTAGTTCGGGGTATAGTGGATGGGAAGACGAAGAGAAATGGCTAATCAAAAAATAGCCGACGCAGTTGTAGCAAAGCAGGCAGGGTTCGGATCGTATTAACAGGCAGTGCGCGCGTGACCCAAATCTGTGACTTAAAAATACCTGACTTCCGGAATCGCCGCATTTGCACGTCACCTTTGCATCACCTCGTATTTTATCGCTCAGTAGAAACAGCTCGATTCTCCTTGTCGGCATAGGAAGTGAATTTCACATGTAAGCCTATCATCCTTGGCTTCAGTGGCTCGTTCTGACCTGCATTCCTTGGTTTTGTAGCTGTGCTAGTGGGGGTTCGATGACACCTGTCAATCACGTAGTCAGAGGAAGAGAGGCCCACAAAGTCCTGCAGAATCTGATTGACAGTAGCAGCTGTATCCTCATTGGAAGCTGGGCACTCTTTTTCAGGAACGCCGTGGAGTATCAGGTTGCTCCTCCTCCCCCTATTCCCTAGATCATCCACTTTGTCGAGCAGATACATGTTGTCCTTCTTCAGTTTCTGTATTTCCCCTTCCATATCAGCGATCTGCGTTGTGCGCATGCTAGGATCTTCTCTTCTTGTTCGGAAATACGGGTAGAAAGCTCACTCACCTTTCCTGTCGTGAGAGTCTCAATGTGTTTCTCGAGGCGGGACTCAAAACCTTCAAAGAACCTGGTGAACCAAGCTGGGGGAGATTCTCCCTCTGTCACCTCCGAGTACAACTGGCGTTCCATACCAAGTTGATTCAGGCCTTCATGACTATTATTTGGGAACTCGCAGGTGGCGGACACGTCTCCATCCCATCGGGCCGGGAGGCGTGTTTTTTTTTAGACGGCACAGATTGGGGAAACTAAAAATCTATCGGGGACCCTATCCCTAAAGCTAACCCTAATCCTAATCCTAACCCTAACCATCAAACCCTAACCCTAACCCTAACCCTAACCCTAACCCTAACCCCAACCCTAACCATAACCATAACCATAACCATAACCAAAAACCCTAACCCAACGTTTTTCCCATAGGTTTAACACGCGCCATGCTCCAATCTGTGCCGTCTTAAAAAAAAAAACGCGGCCGGGAGAGGGGTTCATTACCTGTTCTGGCGCAGGCTGTGTAGAATCTAGGGCACGAGGTTTCTTACTATCCCCATCTGTCTTGTTGGGGGTTTTTCCGGGGAAAGAGGGTGTTTTCGAGATTCTCTTTTCGTTGCCATGATCCACAATTGCATGAAATCACTGGTACACATTTTTTAGTTCGAAGAAACACTTTTACCGCACCGAAGGAATTCGGTTGCTTTTGATAGAGTTCAGCCAGCTGACATGCTTGGTTCGCAAGAACTATGGAGCGCCCCCATATATGCTTGAAATTAAATATGCAATATTGTAGCTATGTAATTCCCAATGACATAGCAAACCGAATTTATATCTC
This sequence comes from Diadema antillarum, assembly GCF_040938485.1. Lineage (NCBI taxonomy): Eukaryota > Metazoa > Echinodermata > Echinoidea > Diadematoida > Diadematidae > Diadema > Diadema antillarum. Next base: position 14,766 of record NW_027271375.1, read on the forward strand.
ATTGAATGGGCAACATTTTTTAGAGATCTTAATGGGCTGATTAATCATAATAAAACACTCAGAGTGAAAAGAGATTAAACACTGTTTTAAGTTCATAGAAGATTTTGATGGAAATCAATGTATTATACCATATTAAGTTGGCCATCAATCAAGTAGGTCAATTTAATAGAAATTACCTTTCGAATGAGTGAGCAGGGCAAGAAAGTGAAAATTGCAACATTTAATACATATTGTCTTTCATTTGGAAATGTGCTTCAAGATTACAATGAAAATAAAAGACCAGTGTAGCACAATGAGAGACACGAATGAAGTAGCAAATAAGTTTTCGTTCTCTTTATTTCTTCATAACCTATAACAAAATTAAAGTGTGAAACTAGAGGATATACGAACTTTATGTCAACTTAAAGTTAAAAACAACACAGGGAGTAATGGCACAAAGATGATTAAATGAACGGAATGTTTTTATTTCAATCATTCTATTGAGTAATTCAAGAATTCTTGAGACGAAATCAAGAACCAAATATAATTAACAATTTTGCTAATTTGAGAATGAGTTCAAATTCCCATCATTTTTGTTAATGTCATTTCTTCCCTCATGTCAGTTAAATTCGGATTTGACCAAAAAAATCTTCATCTTCCTCCATTATTTTTATCCGTTATCGATCTTTTGTTCTTCCAAAAAAATAGAGATTATAGGTTTCATTTTTGCAACTGAATACATGTTTTTATTGTGTTTATTATATTTTGTCATTTGTTTTTATTGTTATGTGGAAGTGCACTGACGCATGTATGACCACTTGTTCAATTTTACAATTTTTACTTTTGTGCCTTAGAAAAGAATAAAAAAAGATGTTCACTCATGCTTACAATTTCCTCTTTCAGTGACTTATAAAGTTCAAAGCATCTGAACTACCTTTCATATAGTATATAACGCATTAACATTTGGCCAAACATTCTATGAGATTTATAAAGTTGAAAAAGTGTTTATTGTCTTTTTTTTCTTTTTTTTTTCTTTTTTTTTGCTGAGTGTATAACTGAATGTCACGGTAAAAAGTTATTAATAAATTGTGACACATTGCTAACTAGTTTTATATCATTTTGCATCATATGATTAAATTCTGAAATTACATTTTTATCAATGAGATTTATGGGAGAAAATCCAGAGAAACAAGACACCCAAAATTATGATAGAATTATCACATGATCAAATTAACATGGGTTGGGGGATCTGAGACAGAGTACAGTTGGCGGTTCCGACCAGGACCAAAGTTGGAATTCCAACAATCATGAAAGGAATGGCCTACTCCAGGCAGGGCATCGTCAACAGCTTAGATCAACCAGGGAGGTGGGCCTCCTTGGGTCAACAGAGCAAAGGGAGTCAAGGACGGCAGAGATGCCAAGCACCGTGCGGCAGTTGGTGTTGGTTTTTGTGTGTGTGTGTGTCATGTATTTGTAATGCTGTACCTTATATGGCTTGCAATCATCACAGTATCTTTGAAAGCAGCAATTGTTATATTAAACAAGTGCTGAATAACCATGCTGTGACTGACTTTTGTTTTTGTTTGTTGTTGCTCAGTTGCACTTTGTTGCAGGAGTTAGATTTCCGATGAACGCGAAAACAAATTAAGGTCTGTTACCGATCTCCGGCATTTTGGAGTTAGTCTGCCATTATCTATAGTTGGAGGGATTACTTTCGTTCCCAACATTTATAAATGATATAGTCCCCTCAGCAGAAAGACAGGCATAATTATGTCTCTCTTTCTGTTGAGGGACTTGTTTGTGAATTGTGTTTATTGTTTGTTCTTATTTGTTTATTGTATATATATATATATATATATATATATATATATATATACATACATACATGTATTATATATAAACACACATATATATATATATATATATATATAGAGAGAGAGAGAGAGAGAGAGAGAGAGATTTATGCAAGACACAGGACTGAAAATCATTTTATCGAAAGGTTTGTCATTATCAAAAAAAAAAATCAACAGATCATTTTTCGTTACTTTGATCTGTCGCTAATCACACCAAACCTGTCTGGCAATTCGACCCGTTATAACCCGGTGAGCACAGGCACGAGTACATGTTGATTCCATCCTGACACGTTCCTCCGTTCTGACACGGATCGCTAACACATTCATCGATATCTGTAAAGTAAGAAATCCAGATAATAATAGAATGAATTCAATTGTTAATATAACGAGAAACTAAGTCAACAGTTGTAATGACTACTGACAAATTTTAATCTTTGCTATCTGTGTATCATTTTCAAACAAATGTCGAATTCATATTTTCTTTTGTACATTCTGTTGAAAGAAGAGAAAATAAAACCTTTGAATTGAATTGAACAGAAAGTAGATACTAAAAACATAACTCAAAAGCATAAGTTTTAATGGAAAGCAGAATATTTTCTGTACTGGCGCTGAATTTCATCGGCCGACAATAAAGATTCTCAACTAATAAACAGATAGTTTTACACTAATTTGAATGATGAAAGCCTGTAGTCATGTCATAATTCAGTGCATGCTTAACAATATAAACGACGAAATAGGTACCATGTTGATAAAGCATGTATTCTACTACTTCAAGAAGTGTTTGGTCAATATTGTAGTCTATTGCACATAAATTGTATACTTTGTTCCCTTTTTAATAAGCATCGAAAGGAGCACAGGTCTATTTGCGAGGTATAAATCTATGATTGTAAACTAACTTTAAGTTTTCATCCTAACCACTGCTTTGAGAGTAAATTTCATCTCATTGATTGAGAAAAAATTAACAAGGTTCCGTTTTTTACCATTGGAGAGAAAACTTATGTTTCGTGCAAGACATCGGACAAAAAATCCTTTCACCTAAGGTTTTATCATCATAAGAAAAAAAAATAACAGATCATTTTCTCTACTTTGATCTGTCGAATTCGCTAATCACACCAAACCTGTCTGGCAGTTCGACCCCTTATAACCCGGTAAGCACAGACAGGAGTACATGATGAATGCGTCCTGGCATGTCCCTCCGTTCTGACAAGGATTGCTGTCACATTCATCATAATCTGTAAAATAAGAAATCCAGATAATAATTAGAACGTATTCAATTGTTAATAAAGCCCTTGCTTCGAGAGTGAATCTCATCACATTGATTGAAAAGAAATTAAAAGGGATGTGCTTTTTTACCATTGGAGAGAACACTTATTTCGTGCAAGACAAAGGACTAAAAACCATTTCATCCAAGGTTTTGTCAACATAACAAAAAAAAAAAAAAACCAACAACAACAGATTATTATTCGCTACCTTGATCTTTGATTGACCGAGAAGAAATTAACGAGGATCCGCTTTTTACCATTGGAGAGAACACTTTTGTTTCAGACCTCTGTAGAACAAAATTAATACTTTTGAATAACATGTACTGTCACTATCCGCTAACGTTATGCACTCCTGATTATCAAAGTTTGGAATTATAATTACAGTCCGACCTCTCCTATCCAGACATGTCGGGACCGGCACTCATCCGGATAAGGTATTTGACCGGATATGGGAGACGCAATGTTTAATGCAGGCAAGTGCCTATCCAATGGTGGCTACATGTAACGTATTGTAGGTACCTACACTCAAAGTCTTTCTTTTGTTAGAATGAATGTTGTTTCGATGAAAATTTGATATGATTGTAAATTAATTATGTTGGGAATAATATGTATTCCACATGAGTTTGTCTAGGAATTTTGTTCGAGTTTGAAAAACAAAATCAAAATCAAAAAACAAAACAAAACAAAACAAAACAAAACAAAAACATCATGGCGAGATCGCGTCAGGATAATATAGAGATCCGGATAATGGGAGGCCGGATACGAGAGATCGGACTATAACTTCGAAGAAGAAATTGGGACACTTTTTTTTTGGGGGGGGGGGGAGGGGCTTACCCACAAACTCTGTGGGAAAGCATGCAATATGTCGCTGAATGCCGTGAATGTTGTCAGGTGGAAGAACCTCGTATGGATAGGTTTCTACGATGAGCTCTCCTTTCTTTCCGGTGATAATGGGACAAGGGTTCTTTATGCCGAAATCCAGGATGCCTGATATCGGGAGAAGATTAGCTCCGCGAGGCCGTGCAGTGGATGATGAGCTTTTCCAAATCATGCCTGACGTTAGCGATCACGAGAATTTTAAGATTTAGTAGAATAATGTAAAATATTTAGAAGGGATAGATGGGAAAGAAAGGAAAGGCATACGAAAGGAAGAAAGTTTCGGACCTTGTACATCATAAATTAACTGGCTTTGGCATTTTGGGTATATCCAGTGGCGGATCCAGAGGGGGGCGCGACCGGCGCACGCCCCCCTTTAATTTTCGTCAAAAACAAAGAAAATAAAAAGAAAAAAATGAAATGAAACCCGGAAGTGGCACCAGAAATATTAGTCACGCCCCCCTTCACAGAATTCCTGGATCCGCCCCTGATATCTGTTGTGCAATGCTTACATTGCAAAAGAAATTAGGCGTGACCCTTTTCAGCTGAATAACACCATATGAATAACACGAATAATATGAATAACACCAGAATGGTCTCATATTCAAGTAATGTGCAGTTTACTGGTTTCAGGCTAGCATGCCTGTACCGTGGCGGGGCATTAAACTGCACATTACTTGAATATGAGACCGTTCTGAAGCAAATCATTTTCACACAACAATAGATACATAATGTACTATCAAATGAATCCCACAAGAATTGAACAATCATCCCCCAGCATTCCCATTGATTCCCACCGATCAGTTACTAGCCATCCCCTTTAAGCCCGCCGCACACTATACGATCCGACCGGTCATAACAACCTTAAGATTGGAAGTGTGACGTCACAGTCTTGCCAGTTTCCAGTCGTACGACTGGGTCTTAGCGACAGTCGTAGAAATTTGACATGTTGAATTTCTACGACCGGTCGTGGGCTTTCAGCTATTCATAATACAGTAAAATGCAAGCGCACGCAGTCCGCACTGCGTGCGCTTTCATAGTCATTGGTAAAATGTACTGAAGACAGAAAAGTCGTAAGCCTACTCGTAAAGTCAGGTCGTATAGTGTGCGTTGGCAGGTCGTACGAATGGGTCTTACGGTCCTATGGTCGTATTAAGTCGTGAGACGTATAGTGTGCGGCGGGCTTTAGTCGCCTACAGACAGTGTGTGTGTGTGTCTTATTTCGGCCCTAACGATTACATAAGGCTCACTTAGTCGTCACGCAGAAAAAAAAGCACACAAAAACAGACAGACAAAAACAAAACAAAACAAACAAACAAACAAACAAACAGTCAAACAAATGGCAAAACCAGGCTTTTCATATCGAATAGACCACTACATAAACGAGTAGCCACATGCGCTTTGGCCTGCTCGCTAAAAGATGTTCTTATCAACATCGGGTCTATCGATATTTTAGTCTTTTCAGCTGATAGCTTCTACGACTTCAGTTTTCTGTCATGGGGATTCAGTCAATTACAAAGGTGGGTAATGCACGAACGTTTAAAGACTTTTAAAGCCGGACATGCAGTGGCAAACAGTATACCTATAGTCACGTTATGCTTAGTTGCTAGGATTCATTCTAATAAAGTAATGGCTACCACAGCCCGAAGAAATTCGAACTTCAATTACACTACTTACGATGAGAGAAGGAGTACGGTGAGATATGAAAAGTTTAATAACTGTGATCTTGTTTTTAAGTCTGCATTATCCTACTCGACGTTCCAGTGAATATCATTTACCATTACTACTTACAATTCTCGCCCAAAATATATTTATTTTCACTGAGCTGAGCTTCTGGAACAGCTTTGATAATACTCTAAAAGATGCTCTGACTTTTCCTTCCTTTAAATCAACACTGAAAAAAAAAATTCTTGTGTCATCCTCACGAAAACAAACAAATAGCTAAAAAAAATGTGTTTATTTTGTTATTTTCATAAAAAAAATGAATAAATTAATTATAAGTATTTTTTTTCAATCATTAAGAGTTTGTGTTTTAAGCCAAATTTGTATAGAATTTTAAGTTCTTCCTCATGCCTTGGTGTCCTTTCCAAATATATTACTGAATGTAGAGATTGTCTTGTTTTGTTTCACTCCCTTTCTTTGTCATGCCTATCTTTAGTTTTATCATTCTGTCTATTCCTTCTCGCTTTTGTTCTTGTCCTTGCCATAGTCCTTTTTCAATTTTCTGATTATTTCGCCTGACACCAGGTGATCAAAATTTTATACCTGGAGTCCTTGACGGATCTTGAGATGCCCTCACATTCGAGAGTAATTCACAAATTTTATAAGCTGTTGTTTTCTTGTGAATTCCTCTTTTCCATGTAGAGTTTTAAATTAAGATTGTATTGCTTACCTGCTTATTTATCCAAACCAGAGTTGATATCATTATTATAATTGCAACTGATTGACAAACTGCCCTACATCGACGTAAATAAGCACTGAATTGATCAGTGTTTTAGTAGAAGCCATGATTAAAAAAAAAAGAATCATGGGCGTACATACTCGAGCGGGATTCGAACCCACGATCTCCTGATCACCGGACAGGCGTCATCTCCACTAGACCACCGAGCCGTACTCTTGCCAGAGAAGTTCGTCGCCCATCAAGATGGACAAGGGAGACAATTCACATCAGGAAAACAGCTAACACAATGAACAGACTCGGGAGAATATAATTCTCTCACATGTATAATTTTTATGATCCCATTCTCTCACGTCCAGCGTTATACCGCCATCTACGACGCAGTTAAGCAGCCACCAGTAAGAGGCGAAAGTACTCAATAAGGTACAAAATAATTTTACGTGATTATGAAAGAAGAAAATATTTCTATGAACAGACGTATTTGATGTTGCAACAGACAGGGACTACATGCACACGTAGCCGAAGAGTTTTGACTGTAGTCGAACGCTTCCAGTGAGCTCGTGCTTGTTGCACACATTCGCTGATGGGCAATTCTACTTTAATAGCAACCCTGCGTTTGTCGTGGCTTTCAAATGAACCCCATTAGGCAGCGAAGTGAAATTGAATCGATCGGGCCAACATTTTATATCACATAATCTTCCCATGCTCCACACTGTTTATGACTGAATACGTTCAAAAGTATTGAATGGAATCCGCGAGGTTTACACGACGTATCCTCGTAATGCCATAAGTACGATTGTTTCAATTATTATTGATATCGTTGTAGGAGAACAGTCATACGGTGCCGAAAATGTCATCATCTATGCGTGGATTATTGTAAAATTGTTTTCAGTAACGCCATGTAACATAATGATGTAGAGCTATGCATAAAATGAAAAATCAGAAAAGAAATGGTAAACACGTATAGAAGAAGAATATCCACTGAAAACAAAAATATTTTCTTGCCTGTCAATATCACCATTGTGATGACCGTCTTCAACAAACTGAAGAAACAGGAATAATGATGCGGCTTGTCCTGTGGAAATGGAAGATCTTTGAAATGTCATACACGCCTTGTCAATTATGTTCAAATATTGTGAATGAAAAGAAACAGCTTTGCATCATGAAAAAAGTACACTTCTTGTCCAATAAGTAAATCAAGACCAAGAAAACACAGCACGTTTTCAGAACGTTTCCTAAACGTTTTTTGAGGTTCCGTACGTCTTTGTGTAAAATGGACGTTTTTAAAACGTGCATACAGCGTCAGAGTGGGGACTTAATAGCATTTACCGCAAATACAGGTTTTGTGGAAAACGTTTTAAAAAACGTCAAAAAACGTCAATGGGCGGGGATATGAAAGGTTCTCTAAACTTTCTGGAAAGGGTCATAAGACTTTTTAGACGTTCTTAAAACGTTTTTGAATGTCCTAGACGGTTTTCAAAGGCTTTCTGGACGTCCGCAGAACGTCCACAAAACGTTTTGAATATTTTTAAAAGGTTTTAGTGACGTCTACAATGTCAAAAGGTTTGTTGCATTTCCTTAAAAATTCCGACAGTTTTTTTTTTGTTTTCTAAAAGTTAAAAAAAAAAAGTTTGTATAGCGTTCTTATGAAACGTTTTAAATACGTCGAAAACCTTCCACAAAAAGACGTTCTGAAAATGTTTTGACAAAACGTCCAAATAATGAACTTGGAACGTTTCAAGAACGTTCAGAAAACGTCCTTGTGTTAGCTGGGGATGAGAGCAATGAGAGTAATCTTAATGAAAAAAAAAACTATTGAACGGTGATGATCAAAATTAATGGAGGTGAGATGATATTAGATGATACTAAATATTAGAGCGACTGTGAGGGAAAAAGTGTTCCCTAGATGAATCTTGTAAAATATGGTATAATCGTTGTTTATACGACACTGAGTAATTCCTCTGGGGAAAAGAAAAGGGGGAAATGTAGTATTTAAATCCAGGACATACTATCTTATCGACTACGTAATCAATGTAATGCTTATTCATCAGTATAGTAGTTGCGCTCGATACTAAACAGCCTCAAGTTGTCTGAAGCAACAACGAGTAATAAGATTTGAAAGTAGTATTTAAATCCAGGACATACTATCTTATCGACTACGTAATCAATGTAATGCTTATTCATCAGTATAGTAGTTGCGCTCGATACTAAACAGCCTCAAGTTAAAAAAAAAAAAAATCTGCCTTCTCTGAAGTTTGTCTGAAGCAACAACGAGTAATAAGATTTGAAAGTAGGAAGACGTTAGGAGATCATCTACAGTGTGTTTACTTGAAAATGCCTGCTGCCTTTCTTTCCTGCTTCTTTAGCTGTCTTGTTTTCTGATTTTGGAAAAAGTATATAAAATTTGACAGAGCAGTTCGTCGGCGATCATCCGAAACGTCGCATATGCAGTTTTCGCGTAAAAATGACGTTTCGAGAAAATCGCGTTTGGAGTTTACTTGATGTTTAATCATGATTGCTGCACTTTTATGTTTGTCCATCCCCATTATTTTTCATGTAATAACGTCAGACTTTAATTTATCGGCCAATCGCAAGAGCTACAGGTAGGTTTATGTGGGGGGGGGGGTTCAGTTTGAAAAGACCGTTGTCTTTTAATGTATAAATTTTTGTTGACCGCGCGCACAGTACTTGTGGCCGATATACGACGGTTGGTTGACCGAGCGCACTGTGTTTGAGGTCTCAGAACCGTCGTAGCCTACAGGAGAGGTCGGCATATCGCTGTTTTTAACACGCACGCCTATTGGGAAATGAACAAAATGCCTGACAAGACTCTATAAAAGTGATAACTACACACACACACTCACAAAAAAATGAATTAGAAACTGAACGTTTCAGAACATGTACAGAACGGAATGTCCACTATCGAAATTACTGAAAATCTCAAAATCAAATATTTGACCGAAAATCAGAATTACGACGGTTGGGATGACGGGCGATAAATTGATGCAAAAATACCTAATTCCAGAAGGAATCAATACTTCTCTACTTTAGGTTGTTCTTGTCGAAACAGGTCGCATACATTTCAAGTGAAAGGTACATCACTGAATGGGCGACGACGAGAAATAAAATGTTTATGGCCATGAACATTTATGTAGAAACCAAATGAAGGTATACAACATTTGACAGAGCAGTTAATGCAAAAAAGAAAAGAAGAAAATAACGTCAATGAATAAATAAGAAAAAAAAAGAAAAAAAAAACTAATTCCGGAAATTGATATTCCGCTACTTTAGGAGGTTCTTGTCGAAACTAGTCGAATACAATAAGGTGCGTACATCAATGAATGGTCACCAACAAGAACAATAAATATGGCACTGAACTCTTACGTAGAAACTATGTGAAGAATGTAATCACATTAAATGTAAAATAGACCATAATCGAAACACATTTACCAGAAATTTCGCACACCATGCACACATGTTAATATCTCCCATATACTTACAAACACACATGCGCAAAAATGTTGCAAGGATTCAAATATCTTTTAGATAGAAACAATATTTGTACCATGAAGTAAATTGTATACTCACGCTTTTGACTTCCAGTCCCCTTTTGGCCTCCATCATGTTATTCCTGATTACAAGGAATAGAGAGAAATATCCCTATTTTTGTAAAGTTATTGAACTGTCAACCGAACTTGAAACTGAAGCGGACACCTACACTCAACAACTTCAAGATCTTTCAAAATGCAGCATAAGATAGCGTTAAAGCTGATTAGATGACCGTAATGGTAATCACTGAAAAGCATACCAAGCTACGCTCTATAGGTGGAGCGGCTCCAATGACAGGACCAGCATTATCCCACTGTAAGAGCTGATTGGATAACCGTAAACGATGCAAGAATTACAAGCCACGCTCAATACCTTTAATGGAAAATCGAGAGGATCCAATGATAGGAGCAGGGGAATCCCACTTGTTAAAGTTGATTGGATAACAGAAAACACTGCACTGTGAAGTACAAGCCACACCAAATGCTTTTAACATACGAAGGTAGAGAGGTCCTGATGATTGGGGCAGTGGTATGCCATTGGTTAGATCTAACTGGGTAATCGTAAACGATGCACTGCCACGCACAATGCCTTTACACTGGAAGGTCGATCCAACGATAGGAGTGGAATCCGTTGGTTAAAGGACAAGTTCACCTTCATAGACATGTTGGTTGAGTGAATGCAGCAATATTAGTAGAACAAATCAAAGAGAGTTTGAGTTAATTCGGACAATCAGTTCAAAAGTTATACATTTCTGAAGTTTTTGCATAGTCATGGTTGGATGAGAAGACTACTATAGCTTGTGATGTGTACAACGATATAAAGAAAATATAAAGAAAATTCAACATATTTTTACTTTTCTCTCATAACAAAAGAACGCTTGACTTCTCTCTTTCAGAAGGCAGGGGAATAATGTTACCCTTAACATACGTAACAGTGACAAGTCGAAGAAATGTGCTCTTTGTTGAAAAACTAAAGTTTTGTGGAATTATCTTTTTTGTTTTCCTTATATCGTTCTACGCATGTGACATCATACACTTAAGTAGTCTTCTCATACAGCAATGATTGCACAGATTTTTTTTTTAATTCGTCACTTTTGAACGGATTGTCGGATTTCCCCCAGACTTTCACTGATGTGTTCTACCAATATTGTTGCATTCACTCAATCCACATGTATTATGAAGGTGGACTTGTCCTTTAAAGTTGATTGGATAACGGCAAACACTGCATTTTAGAGTACAACATACAAAGAGGGGCTACAATGAAAACGGAAGTGCCATCATATTGAATGATTCCAGATGTATATGGCTTAGTATGAGGAGCTTTTGCGCGTCAATACTCATTGGTAAAACGTACTGGAAGCCAGAACGGTTGTAAGCATGGTTGTGTAGTCTAATCGTATGGTGCCCGTTGCCAGGTCCTACGACCTGGGGCCCGTTTCATAAAACTTGTCATCAGTGACAAATTGTCATAGATGTAACAATCTACTGAAATCCTTCATCTGATTGGCTGAGAGAAAATTTGTCAGAGAAATGTGCCAGTTGTCACTGACAATAAGTTTTATGAAACGGGCCCTGGTCTCGTGGTCTTAAAGGGGAAATCTAGTTAGATATAAGTTAATCTGATAAGAAAGAGAAAAATATTACGAGTTCAACGGCATCATTTTGATCGAAATCGGATGAAAAATAAGAAAGTTATGAAATTTTAAAGTTTCGCTATTTTGAGGGGAAACAGTTCTTGAACAGTCACTATAGATGTGCAAATGGCAAAGTATGTCATTCCCTCAAAACTTACCATATTGTACCTAAAATTTTGAAATTTCAAGTTTTTTATTCAAACGCAATTATGCCCGATGCTCAAATCCTCGTATATCTAACTGATCACTATTCTGAAGTTTTTCAACCAGGAATAACATGATGTTTCAGACTTCAATGACAGAAAATTTGATTTTTTTTTTAGTCATTTTTTTTTCACGTCAGGCGATCAATGAAAAATTGTGAGGGCATGGCATGGTTGCGCACTCATTTGCATATTCATATACGCTCTACAAGATCAAAATTTCATAACTTCCTTATTTTCATCCCATTTCAATACATTTTTTTTTTTTTACGTAGAACTCGTAAGATTTTACTCTTCTTTATCAGACTAACTTATACTTGGACTGGATTTCCTCCTTAAGGTCGTACAGCCATAAGTCTTATAGTGTGCGGAAGGCTTAAAAGCCCCAGTCGCACGACTGGAATTAGCAAGACTGGTGAAATCACACTTCCGGTCTTTTAAAGTCGTACGACCAGATCGATCGTACAGTGTGCGGCGGACTTTAGTCTTTTTGGCGCAGACTCCTTTACAACCGTCAAGAGTCTTATTTCATTTCATTTCATTGTTTCTGTATGGTACAATAATTATAATCAACTCTGATTACTTTCAGAAATAAACATAATTATGGTTCCTACCAATTCATGGCTGATTTGCACATGACAGGTAAGCAAATCATTGTGACAAAGAACGGAGACATAACGATAATAAAAAAAAGGTCAAGGTACCATACAGGAGGATCCCAAGTAGCCGAGCTTAAAGGGTGTGTACAGTTCTGGTCGAGGTGAGGATTTAGCTATTAACATTTTGTGAGATATTCTGAAACCACTCTATGAGATGTCAAAGAGCATGCAATTCTAAACGTATCAAAAGTTTATTTGACAAAATTCGGTTTTGAAATGGTTGAGATATCCGAAAACAAGGTGAAACAAAGAGATCCTAATAAAGTTGTGGCCTGTCGCCTTTTATTATTATCATTTTTTGGGATATTTCGGCCATTTCAAAACCAATTTTCATCAAATAAACATCGAATCCTTCTTAAATTTGCATGCTCTTTCAAATTTCAGAAGAGGTTTCTCATTATGTCACTTAGAAATGTTCAAAACATGAATCCCTTACGTCAACCAGTACTGTACAGTCCCTTTAATATTGGGGCCTCGTGCACAAATAAATCATAAACAGTTTTAACTAATTATCTGCTTACTTAACTACAAAAAAAAAACCAAACTAGTTTTACACAACAAAACAGTTACACAACAAAACATATACGGTCATGTACACAGGTGATGCTACGAAAGAAAAACAAAAAAGAAGGGGATTGCGAAAATGAAAGATGGTGAGAAAGAACAGGAGAGAGAGAAATATAGAAAGACTCCTCGTTCACTGTGCAAATACAACAATATTGCCGGTGCATTTACCCAGTTGCCAGGTAACGGCTGGGTGAAGCAACGTACGGACCAGTTACTTACATCTGTACATGAAAATAGAGAAACATTCCATGGCGTGCCTACAACAGAAGGCAGAGTACAACATAGAATGAAGATGCTTCAAGTAACAAAATAATTCATGTTCTGGATATGTAAATTAAGGCACTGATATTTAGCAACAAGCATATGTTTAACAAATCTTTTAAAGGAACCAATCGAGCGAATTGCACGGGACTGAGATGGTGAAGAATTCCATACGTCTGGGCCGGTGTGCCGAATTGATCCTTCAGATAAACAAGTTCTGGGATTTATAAGATGAATATTGGAGGCATTTCTTGTAGGGTAGGAGTGGATTTGTTTATTAAGTTTGAAAATATTAATGAAAGAAGAAGGTAAACACGGTGTATTGTAGCGAACATGGTAGCAGTCTGTAAAAAATTAATGTCATCAATTTTCAAAATTTTATGCTTTTGAAATATTTGGTCTGTGTGAGCTTTATAATCAGCCCCAGCACAAATACGCATGGCTTTCTTTTGGAACAAAAATATTGAGTTTTTACTACTGTATGAAGTTGCCAGACAATGTTGCAATAATTTATATATGGCAAAACGAGTGAGTTATACAATACAAAAAGAGTTTCCACCGGAAGAAAATACAGCCTAAAATGGATCCCTTTGTGGACACCACATGTTAACGGAAGCACGGTAGATGAATGAGAATCGTGAACAGTATAGTGATATCTATCTGATAAGCAACTAAGAAACTTAGGGCGACTTCCCGTACACCATAATGCTGCAATTTGGAAAGTAAGATACCATGATCTAGAGTATCGAACGCCTTGCTGAGGTCCAAAAACACGCCGATCACGTGCTTATGGTCCGCCAAGGCGCTCGATACTCTGTCGTACGGTTTCAAGAGTGCAGCATCAGTGGAATGTGCTTTACGGAAACCATGCTGATCAGGATTAAGCAAATTATTGCGTGTGATAAAATTATCAACAATTTTTTTCAAGAATCTTTGAAAAGGCAGGCAGAATAGAAATGGGGCGGTAATTGGATATATTTGAAGGATCATCTTTTTTATGGATTGGTACCACTTTAGGTACTTAAGATGACTGTGGATATACACCTGTAGATAATGAAAGGTTGAAAATACATCCCAGTGGTATCAAAATATATCGTATTATTTTCTTCAATAAATATGAGCTTATTTCATCATGACCAGTGGCATAACTATCTTTCAATGATTTAGTGATTTTTGATATCTCGCTATCACTTTCAGGATAAAAAAAATAACTTTTTGTAAAAACTTCTATTAAAAAAATCCCGAAAGTTAATTCAATTCCTATCAATTTTCTTGGCTTGATTTTGACCAATTCCGGCAAAATACACATTAAATTTGCTTGCAATTGTTAATGGTTGTGTCATATGACACTTCTTCAAAAAATTAAATAACATATCAATCTTATTAGCACGACCTTTATTCAAAATTTCTTAAATTTATTTCCAAGTGGAACTACGTTTATGTCTAACTTTTACAAATGTATTATGAAAATATGATTTACGAGATGCCCTTATTATTTCTGTCAATCTTTTTCTATATCTCTTATACTAGTATCCATTAAAACATTCTAAACAAAATCGTTTATTTGTGTGCAATTTGTATCCACGGTATTTTTTCTTCTGTTCAGCAACATTTATTTCTTTTAAAGGTATATTCTTGTCAAAATGATATATAAATTTATTCAGAAAACAATCATAGGCAGAATTAACTTCCTCGCATGCAAAAATATCTCTCAAAGTTTCTAGTGCCGAATCATTTGTTTATCCATTAATTGATTTAAAAGTTATTTTATGTTTAACATATTTTGTAGATTTAGAAGATATTTTTGAAATCATATTGGTAAAGATCAAAACGATTGGAAGATGATCAGATATATCAGCATAAAATATACCTGACTTTAATGTATCTCGTTGCATATTAATAAAAATGTTGTCTATCAAAGAAGCTGACTTAGGTGTAATTCTTGTCGTTTTATCAATTGTATTATAAAATGAATGCGATAATAAAATATTAAGAAAGGTTGAAGTCAAATCATTTTCAGTTGCCACATCGATATTGAAATCACCCATTAAACAGCAAATCTTATTGGAAGAGTTAATTTTCCTAAGCAGGGTTTCTAGGTCTTCAAAAAATCATTCTGGGTTTGTTTTTGGGGGTCTGTAAATTACACATATGATAAGATAGTTACCAGGTGTTACATCACCTTGAATAGAGAGTATTTCAGCACTGGATAAATAAAATGTCAAATCATTTCTAATTTTGGGGACCAATGAATGGGTAACAAAAAAAGCAATAGGACCTCCACCTCTACCACATTTTCTGTCAGCACGAAAACATTTATAACCATTAAGGTTTACAAGATTAGGAGATGTATCACTCAACCACGTTTCTGTTACCCCAATGATAGAAAAATTTAACTGTATGGAGGACAGAAAATGAAAAAAAAAATCAAAGTTTTTTTTTACTATGCTGCGAGTTTTAACATGTAATAAACTTAAATCGGAAGATACACTATAATCTGACATTTGACGATGAAATTCGTGAGGTAGAAATAGTTGCAGCTGCCATCTACTAGTATATCAAATCGTTGATCATTTTTATTGTCATTAAACATAGTGAAAATGGAATATCAATGACTTATCAGTTATCGAAGTACAGATGTAACGAAATCATGACTTTGCTACAGAGAAGCGAATGAGGAGGAAGAAAGAGGGATAGGAGAAGGATGCATCACAAGGCACATGAACTAGACTTAATACAAATAGAAACAGAATATATCGTCAACATGTAATCATAAAGTATGAAGGATGAATTGTTCTTCTCCACTTTCTACAGAAACAGCGTAAAGATAAGTACAAGGACTGTGTACTATACATAAACGTTCGTGAAGAAATATCGTAAGTAGAACTTTCTAAGAGTAACGCTACTTTGAACAACTGTGTCTGCAAACGGGTCTGCATCCAGGGTTTCTGTTATTCTTCTTTTGTTTGTTTCTTTGTTTGTTCTTGTTTTGTCTTGTTTTCTTGCTGTTTGTTTAGTTATTGTTGTTGTTAATCATAATATGGCTTATAGATATTAGCAGTTTTGAGCACTGAGGTCTGCACTCTCCGAGTGCTTTTCTAGTTTAACGTGTTCCATTCATAGACGCAGCTATCCGGTCTAAATACTGATACGTCTGCAGATAATGTCTATACTCGTAATATCATAATATAATCATCATGCAGAGGGATATACTTTATGAGAATCGGATATGTTGCGAGCCTGTAATCGGTAATTCATTGCAAAAGAACTCGATGTGTCCGTTCTCGTAACGGACTCCACCGGGTTTTTTTTTTCCAGCTATCTACCGGACTTCTGCATAATAGATTAATGCTTTTATTATCATAAAACGCTCAATTTCGCCGTCATGACCTCGTGTACAGCGTGAAGGATTTCACAATTGATTTTCCTATTTTCCATTAGAAATAAATATGAAAAAAAAAATAAGTGGTCGACAATAACGACAGTCCTGATGACTTTACAATTCATTTAGGAAACAAGAGATAATAAAGGTGATTTTTTTTTCTAGCTATAATACCGAACTTCTGCATAATAGACTAATGCTTCTATTATCATAAAACGCTCAATTTCGCCGTCATGACCTCGTGTACAGCGTGAAGGACTTCACAATCAATTATCCTATTTTCCATTAGAAATAAAATTAAAAATGTGAAAAAAATAAGCGGTAGACCATAACGATAGTCCCGATGACTTTACAATTTATTTAGGAAAAACGAGATAATTAAGATGATTGGCAATATAAAAAACAACAAAAACATATGTTAATAAAAAAGGTAAAATGAAGCATTAAGTCAGTGCATCATATCCCGATGCATTTCGCAACTAATTAAGGCCCTATGAGCATGACATTATGTATAGTAGACTTGATAATGGGGTAAACGCTGCATTTTTTTATTAGTACAAATATCCTGCTCGACACAGATGTTCCGTAGGACAATTTTTTTTTAATCCATACAGACACTATGCAACTATGCAAATCAGCCTTAATTTGCATGATTTACGCAAAAATACATGTAAAAATAGTAACATTAAATGTATCGAATACAAATGCCCAATTTGGTAGAGGTATTCTGTAAGGTAATTGTGGAAACAATTCCTGCTTTGATTTCATATTTATTCAAATTAACATGAAATTTGCGTAATAATGCAAGTTATCGTGCAAAAATTCCTAATACAGCTCTGCATTTTGTAGTACAAAGTTCGAATCTGGGATTGATGTTCCTTGGGTCAAAAACAAATGATTCATCAAAAGAGAAAAACTCTCTCTATTCAAATAATATATTATATATTATGTATATCATAAATATCAATACCTTCACATAATTATAATCAGAACAAAAAAAAACAATGTCTTAAATCGCTTTGAACTTAATATCCAAAAAGCCAATCGAAGAAGACAATATTCTAGCAAAATGACACTTCAGTAGCTTAAAATGGTTCGACATTATTTACATAACTTACTCTCTAAAAAAAATCTAGTGAAAATATTCACTCCTAAAAGAGTGAATACAAAAAGAGTCAATTTAGAGTGAAATTGGAGTGAATTTTTAGTGAAAATGCCCATCACTTTTCAGAAGTCACAAAATATACTTTGTGGGGTATATGTGGAACATTCTGCTTCTGGTGGATGTTTCAGTGGTGTTGTTATTTTCATTGTACCTCCCCTTCCTTATTCAACCTCGTGGAATACAAAATAAACGATTTGCGGGTAAAATAAGGGCAAATGTGCAAAATAAGCAGAAGGAAAGTGAAAAAGTCGATCCCGATCAACACGATTAAGAAACACGATCAGATAAAATTTACTGCGTTTTGATATGATCCAAGACAGTCTGATGCGATGATCACGATCAAAAATTAATCGTGTTAATCGTAGAAAATTTTGGAATCGTCCAAAAGTTTTCTACGATTAACGCGATTGGCACGATTGAACTCAAGATCTGATACAATCTAAAATGATCTGATTAGATCACCACGATTGCTTCACGATTAAGATCACGATTTCAATCGTGGCGCCAATCGTAATAGTGGGAACCCGCTTTAGGTATAGTCAAGGCGGACAAGGCATATTAAATGAAAGAACAATATTATTCATGGGGGGGGGGTTCAAGTGTGAGTTACTTCAATTTTTCTCTCTCTACAAATTAAATTTGTTAAGATCAAAATTGCTGATTTCTAAATTTACAAACATGTCGGAAAATTTGAAGAAAACTCACAAATTGAAGAAACTCAAACAGATCGTCACATGATATTGTTTGCAAGGATCGTTTAGTTATCTCCCAGCTCATGCAGCTTTGTGATCATACATTTACCCTCAGCGCTGCGCGCTTCGGAAAAATATAACCCCTAGGGAAAATGTAACTATCTGGGGCTCCGAATAATGTTATATTCCACCCATACCAGTCAGTGTCTGTAATATTAGTTGATGATGACCTGCATGTTCTCAAAGTTTTTTTTTCCCAAAGAATGTGATTTTTTTTTGTAGCTTTATGATTATGTTAAGTGGTTCTGTGTAAAGATGTCAGAGGTGAAAACGAGAAAATTACACAGATAAAAAAAGTAAAAGGTAAGAAAGTCAGAGGATATACATGTATCGATCAAAATTAACTTTCATGCGGCCCCATATTGCATGCAATGACAGTCGTGATGACTACCATGTGACGAATTTCCTTATCCTTTCCCACGTATCAAATGGAAACATAAACACTTGATATGGGAGGGGCTTAACGTTAAGTTTTGTCCGATTATCAACTCTCCAATTTGTTTTATTTCATTTTATCCATTCATTTTCCTTTTTCGAGAAAGAGTAGAGAATATAAGCTATTCCGAAAAAAAAAAAAGATATTCCGGCAAACACTAACTAGCAATGAGGAAATTTATACTCATTAGAATATTACTGGCCTGTTTCCTAAATACAGGTATATGTATTATCATTTTCGCATGGGAAGGGAGGGAGGGAGGGAGGGTGGCTAAAGTCGTCAGACTCCAACACTATGGAGGCCGGGAAATGTGCAAACACCGGAAATTTGCAAACGCTGGGAAATGTGCAAATGTCTCGCCGGAAAATGTATAAATCTCTAAATTTCATCAACGGGATATGTGCAAACATGACGCCGGGGAAATGGGCAAATGTTCAATTTTGCCGGGAAATGCTGCAAAAGCCGCCGGGATATGTGCAAACCGTTCATTTCACCTATATTATGTATAGATGGAAGAGAAACTCTCAATCAAACCAGTGGATAAATATTATTACCTTAACCACAAAGTCTTAGCCACCATCTGTCTTTAGCGAACACTCTTTTCAACATTTTCAACATTTTCTTGTAAACCCAAAGACGGATTTTCACAAGATTTGGCAGATAGCATAGACATAGTGATATGGTCGTAATTTGTTAGAATGACTACCCCCGCCCCGCCCCCCCCCCCGCCCCCCACCACCACCACCACCGAATGGGGGGTTGTCTCTGAACTATGGATTTTTTCCTCTCTTCTTCTGCCGAACCCCCCAAACAAGAAAAAAGATAGAGCTAATTTAATGCTTTGAAGACATTAATTAATGAAATTTCATTTTCTTTTTATTATAGCGGATCCAGTTGTGCCCTGATTTTTTATTTTTTTTTGGGGGGGGAGGGGTGACGCAGAGGAGGGGATTGTCCACATTTTCTGCATCTTCTCGATAAATCTCGCGACAGATCATCACCGAACTTGCCAGATAACATCTTTTACGGTGATATGATCTTTATTATTTGTTAAAATGAGTCCTACCCCTCCCCCCCCCCACCCATCGCCAAAGGGGGGGGGGGGGGAAATAAAGCGTCAGATCCCTAATCTCTTGAATTTGTTAATCTTCTTCTGTCAAAACCAGAAAAGATAGAGGTAAGTGAGTGATATGAAGACATTAATGACTGAAATTTCATGCTATGATTTTGGCGGATCCAGGGGGTGCCCAGATTTTTTTATTTTCTTTGGGGGGGGGGGAGGGGGATTTTTCACATTTTCAGCATCTTTTTGAAAAAACTAGAACAAGTCTTCATCAAACTTGGCAGACAGCATGTTTTTTTTATGGTAGTATAATCTTAATTGATAAAATGAGCTCCTCCCTCCCCCCCCCCCCCCCCCCGAAAAGATAGAGAAAAGTTAGTGCTAATGAAGACGTCACGTTTGATAATCCAGGGTGTGCGCAGATGGAGGGGGGGGGGGAAAGAGGGGGATTTTTCCACATTTTCAGCATCTTCTCGAAAAATCTACAACGGATTTTCACAAAACTTGGTAGATTGCATTTTATGGTGATATGATCTTGAGTAAAATGAGCCCCCCTCCACACACACACGCACACACATACACCGCTGAAAGCTTCGGGGGGGGCGGGGAGGCCTCAGAGTCCCTAAACTCTGGAATTTATCTTCTTCTGTCGAACACACAAAAGATAAGGCCTGAGTTAGTGCTTTGATGCCATTTAAGACTGACATTTGACATTTAATGTTTGATTGTGGCGGATCGAGGGGTGTCCTTATCGGGGGAGGGGAAGGAGGGGGATTTTCCACATTTTCTGCATCTGTTTGAAAAATCTTTGACTGATTTTCACCAAACGTGGGAAGTGGTAGCATCTCTAGGGTAATAGAATCCCACTTTGTTCGAAAAAAGCAACAAGTCTAATTTGTTCCCTTTCCCCAAAGTGGGGGCTAAGACAATTTCAATTTCAATTTCAATTCAATTTCAATTCAATTTTATTTCCATTTCCATTGAATAAACAGAAAAAAATATATACAATACATTTACAGAACAAATTTATAACAATTTCAAAGAAACGTACAAGTGGTCACGAGTAACAACAGAATTTCGTTTCTAAGGTATATACCTAATACAAAGATTAGAATGGAAATGGAGGGTCCCACTTAAAAAGCAAAGCTTGTAGGGTATGGGACCCTCAAAAAATACGTACACAAAGTCAAAGAAACCAATGTCAACTGACATGAAATTAACTTAGGAAGGGGAAAAAAAGAAGAAGAACAAAAAAGAACAAAAAAGGGGGAAATGAGACTATGGTACAACACGCGCCATCGTGGACACAAGCATACTGTATTTCATGATTAAAATGCAAGAACAAAACAATACAACGCTGCCTGGTTTGAAATTGCGATTGATTGGGTGCATATGCCGGTATGAATGCATAGGAACGGATATAAAAAAAAGAGAAAGAGAATAGACTCACTGTTACTGGTACAATAAAATAAATATCTGAGGTAAACTTATGTTAGACAGATTGTTTTCCTTAAAAGATGATTTCTGTGTGATATCTTAATACTTGTAAAAACAAACAAACAAACAAACAAACGACTTGATTGAGAGAATGAAACCGAACCTAATTTGGTTGTATATCATAAGATTTCAACAGAAAGAATTTTAATTTGTTCTTAAAAGAATTCAAAGTTTGTGCTGTTATTATGTCGTTGGGAAGTGAGTTCCAATACTTAGGCCCCTCGTAGATGAAGGTTTGCTGAGCCAGCAAAGTCCTAAAAAATGGTAAATGAAATTCGTTGGATTGCCTTGTAGGATAATTATGAACAGATTGATTTTTTGAGAACATTGATTCAAATATATATGGAAGATTATTTTTATTGTAATTATACATAAATTGTCTTAGATTAAACAAATACAAATCTTTAATCTTAAATATTTTATTTTCAAAAAATAACGGATCAGTATGAGACAAATATGCAGTGTGACATATAATACGCAGTGACTTCTTTTGTAGCAGAAGTAATTTATCCAAAAGAGTTTGATAAGTATTTCCCCATACAAGAATACCGTAATTTAAATAAGGCAATATGAGGGATGAATATAATGTAAGCAGGGACGACAAAGGAAGACAAAATTTAATCTTGTTGATTATACCGATGTTTCGAGAAATAATCTTACATATACTATCAATATGAAATTTCCATGAAAGCTTATTATCAACTGTTATTCCCAGAAATTTGATATAAGAAACATTTTCCAGTGGTGTGCCATCAAAAATAATATCAGCAGGTAGTGCCTCAATGGAGTTGCTGAAAAGCATATATTTTGTTTTTGAAGATTGAGAGATAATTTATTAGCTTTTATCCATTGAGCAACTTTTTCTAATTCAAAATTTTATGTCTTTACTAGGGTAAAAGGATTATTATGCGAAAAAAAAAAACAAATTTGAATCATCCGCAAAGAGAATGAAAGAAAGAATATCTGATGATTTACAGAAATCATTTATATAAATAAGAAACAGAAGCGGACCTAATAAACTTCCCTGTGGGACCCCACATTTAACATTTAACATTTGTGAATTGCAACCATTTAAAGAGACATATTGCTTCCTGTTCAAGAGGTAGCTCCTGAACCACTCCAAGGCCTTCCCACGGACTCCGTAATGTTGCAATTTATTAAGTAAAATATCATGATTAATGGTGTCGAAGGCCTTGGAGAAGTCCAGGAACAAACCTATGAGATGTGAAGATTTGTCGATAGCATGTGCTACTTTTTCTACAAAACTCAATAATGCATGTGAGGTAATATGTTTTTCTCTAAAACCAAACTGAGTATTTGAGAGTATATTATTGAATTTCAAAAAAGTAAGAGTTCTTTTGTAAACAATTTTTCAAGAATTTTGGACAATGTACATAACAAAGAAATTGGTCTATGATTATTAACATCTAATTTGTCACCTTTTTTAAACAAAGGGATGACTTTTGCTATTTTCATACTTTCAGGAACAATACCATAAAAAAGAGATAAATTGAATATATGAGATAAAGGATCCGCAATTGAAGATATTACCCCCTTCAGCAGAAAACAAGGAAAAGTAGAAATTACGCGGTGCGTAAAATATGTCCCCGCCGGAAGTAGCATTTAGTAACAAAATGTACAATATCGGTAAAAAATCAAGGTCAAAGGTCAAAGAAGTCAAAGGTCAAAATTCTGTGTAGAAGTTTTGAAGCCCTCACCTAGTGCCATCACAAAAAGCAAACGGAATCGAAATCGGGTTAGAAATGACAAAGGAGTAGCATTTTGTAGCCAATGTACAATATAGGTCAAAAATCAAGGTCAAAGGTCAAAGAAGTCAAAGGTCAAAATTCTGTGTAGAATTTTTGAAGCCCTCACCTAGTGCCATCACAAAAAGCAAACGGAATCGAAATCGGGTTAGAAGTGGCGAAGGAGTAGCATTTTGTAGCCAATGTACAATATAGGTAAAAAATCAAGGTCAAAGGTCAAAGAAGTCAAAGGTCAAAATTCTGTGTAGAAGTTTTGAAGCCCTCACCTAGTGCCATCACATAAAGAAAACGGAATCGAAATCGGGTTAGAAATGGCAAAGGAGGAGCATTTTGTAGCCAATGTACAATATAGGTCAAAAATCAAGGTCAAAGGTCAAAGAAGTCAAGGGTCAAAATTCTGTGTAGAAGTTTTGAAGCCCTCACCTACAGACTGTGGTGCCATCACATAAAGCAAACGGAAATGAAATTGGGTTAGAAATGGCAAAGGAGTAGCATTTTGTAGCAAAATGTACAATGCAGGTCAAAAATCAAGGTCAAAGGTCAAAGAAGTCAAAGGTCAAAATTCTGTGTAGAAGTTTTGAAGCCCTCACCTAGTGCCATCACATAAAGCAAACGGAATCGAAATCGGGTTAGAAATGGCGAAGGAGTAGCATTTTGTAGCCAATGTACAATATAGGTAAAAAATCAAGGTCAAAGGTCAAAGAAATCAAAGGTCAAAATTCTGTGTAGAAGTTTTGAAGCCCTCACCTAGTGCCATCACATAAAGCAAACGGAATCGAAATCGGGTTAGAAATGGCGAAGGAGTAGCATTTTGAAGCAAAATGTACAATATAGGTCAAAGGTCAAGGTCAAAGGTCACAACTGAAATTCTGTGTAGAAGTTTCAAAGCTCCCATGTAGTGCTATCATATAAAGCGAACAGAATCAAAATTGGCTCATAAATGACAGAGAAGTAGCAAATTGAAGATTTTGATCACACACGGACGCACACACGGACACACGGACGGACGGACGGACACACGGACACACACACGTACGGAGCCCGTTTCATAGTCCCCTGCTCGAACTCGTTCGGCGGGGACAATTACTGATGTCATCGTGTCCAGCACTTTTTTTTTGGAACGAAAATCAGAAACAATATTGATTATCTCCTGACTATATGTTGGACTAAAAAACATTGAGTTTAAATTTGGTGGACCTAAAAATTCAGAAAAATGTTTATTTGAAGATGGAATTTTGCTTGCAAGATTTTCCCCAATGGAAGAGAAATGATTATTTAGAATATTACAAATATAATGAGGATCTTCATGAATTTTATCATCAGATCTAATTTTAGTAATATTCGACTTGTTATTTGATATATTCATTGCTTGCTTTAAAACTTTCCATGTATTTTGCATATCATGCTTATAAAATTGTAACTGCTTAGTACAATATTTTTTTCTTTTCAATACGTATAATTTTCGTCAAAGTATTTTTATAACTAGTATATTTCAGTTTTAAATGCTCAGTAGGGTTCATTTTAAATTTATAATATAAATTATTCTTTCTATTTATTGAACGCAAAAGTGACTTAGAAATCCAAGGTAACCTGGGTACCTTTTTATAGTTGGATGACTTTTCTCTTCGTTTTGGAAATGAATGTCCAAGAGTTGAGTAAAAATATGCATAAAATATTCAAATGACAAATTCACATCATTTTAGTAAAAAATAGACGACCAGTCTGACCTGTCTAAACTAGCACCCAGACTGGCTACATTTTCATGTGTAATTCTTCGTCTAAATAAAGAACTAGATTTATTATCAATAATATCATTTAAAAAGAAACTAGTCGAAATGGGGAAGTGATCTGTAATATCTGAAAGTAATATAAGAGAATCAGGAGAAGGCAGAATATTAGAAAAAATATTATCAATAATCGAGGCGGATTCATTAACTATACGCGTGGGCTTAGATATCAAAGGTAAGAAAGAAGCAGATAGAAATATTTCCATAAAATCTCGTGAGATTGTATTTTGTTTCAATAGATCTATATTAAAATCTCCCATTATGAAACATTTTTTTATGAATAAAAACTGGATCCTTCATTAAATTCGCAAAATATTCCAAAAATGATTTCATATTCGCACTGGGTGGTCTATACATTACACCTATGATTATATTTCTACTGCCAGGGACTGTAATTTCAATGAAAAGAGATTCAATAACTTCAGTCATACAGTTGAGCTCTTCACGAACTATATAATCATACTTTTGTGAAACATATAAAGCAACGCCCCCACCCGCCCTAATTTGCCTGTTATTAACTACAAAATCATATCCGTCGAGGGCGAAAGGAAGACTTAAATCATTGGAAAGCCAGGTTTCGGTTAAACCTATTATCGACAAATTTTTCCTGATGGGATCATCTAAAAGTAACCTCAGTTCTTCAAAATGTTTATTAATACTCCTAATATTAAGATGTATGAGTGAAAAAATGGTGTGATCATATTCCTTGACAACATTATTAAACTGGTTGAGAGTAAGATATTCCGAAGATGGGCTTTGCAATTGGTTTTCTATATTAAAGTCATAATGAAATTCTTTCGACGATGTATTAAAACTATCTGAAACACAATTATCGAAAAACAAATTATTTTGATCAATATTTACTTCTCTTTCTGCCAAAGAAGGTCCTACCGTATCGAAAAAAATCATCATCAGTAATTGAATTGAATGCAGTGTATATTGGATTGTGTAGTACAGGGTGAGTGTGATTGCCATTGCTTGTGTCCACGAGGGCACCTGTCGAGTGCAGCACAGGGGATTTTGACATCTTGAATGTCTGTGATGTACGAGACTAAAAAGAAAGAAAATGCTACAGCTTAGTTGGAAACAGAGTCAATGTAACATTAATCCCATACACGAGGTACCACATATATTACAGAATAACGTATTAACAATTATCTAAGAGCGTCTTCAGCCTTGCTCTACTATATAATAGGAATTAGAATACACCAGTTAAGAAATCAGGTTACAGAAGGAAAAAGAAAAAAATAAACTAGGTAAAATGTCCTTTGACATTTATGAGTATTACATTAACCATTTTCAGAGAGTGATAGAAAAAAAGAGGAAAAAAATAAAACACCTCTCCTATACCAGATGCAGACATCTTGAATTGAATGATTAACATTCACAAATTTATGTACATGGGATGACATAGATACAACACTGGTTGAATGCGAATGGGTGAATGCCCACCATTGTATGGTCACAGCGCGAACGGTCAATAACCACCAGCATGGCGCCCCCTGCCACGCCCCGCCGATGAGGCAAGGGATTGCCAAGCAGTACCTCAATGAAGGCGCCAACAAACAACCACGTGACGGGATGGCGCCATGCTTCGGACTGCAATATACAATGAAACAATAGAACGCAATCATCACCTGTGTATTACACTTGGGTGTCACAAATATAGCATATTCAGCTTTGTGTACACAGTATAAACGCGCAGATGAAGGAATGAGAAAAAGTGAGTTAATTGTATAGGGAAACGTAGGTCAGTAACCACCAGCATGGTGCCCTCCGCCACGCCCCGCCGATGAGGCAGGAGACCGCCAAGCAGTACCTCAATAAAGGCGCCAACAAACAACCACGTGACAGGGAGGCGCCACGCTTCGGACTGCATTAATGAAACAATAGAACACAATCATTACCTATGCATTACACCTAGGTGTCAGAAGTACCATAATATGCAGCTCTGTGTACACCGTATAAACACGTATGTTTTAAATCATCCTACTATCCTGTTATAAAACGTCATGTTACGAAATTTTGACTCCCGCTTACCTCTAGTGATAAGGACAGACAATGTCCAATTTACCATGAGCGTCTGTGAAATTTCATACTGAGTTAAAGAAATGCACTGGTATGTATGACATTTACAGTCATCACCTGTGAATTACACTTTGGTGTCACTATAGAAGCGTAAACAGCTTTGTGTACAGTAAAACGCGGTCATGGGTGATACAATCTAAGAAGAAATTTCAGACTGGCATTATAAAGAATTGACCCAATATAACACAGACATTAAGGCATGTGTTTTTCTATCCAAAGGGAAGTTACAGACTGTAAATCATAAAGAATGTACATTATTCCTGCATAAACAAATACTATACAAATGAGTAAAACAATGACCCTTTAATATCGCCCGTTGAGAACGACAAGGGCGCTAAGCTGTCACAAAACACATAATGTTCAAGACAACCCAACGCCCCACCCACTCCCAACAGACGATAAATCGATTAAACACTTTTAGATTATTTATAGTTTGTGTTTAAATTCATTACTCAACTCTCTACCATCATACTATTTCGCATACAGATGAAGGAATAAAAAAAATAATAAAAACATTAAAGGGCTTCATAACTTGTGGTATTAAGGGTGGTTCGTTCAGTTGAGTGAAGAACAACAACGCAAGTGTATTAATCAAATGAGGTTCATCTTTCCATAGCAAGTGAGCGTGGTTTGAGCTCGGGTCTAAGCACACACCTGAAAATGATATTCTAACAGGGAGAATGGGAAAAAAGAATTACCTATATACTAAGTCTTATTTTCCGTGGACACTACTTTCCTATCAATAACATCATATTACGAATTTTAAATACCGGTTATTTCTTGTATTAAAGGAAAAACAATGTCCAATGTCCAATCTACTATCAGCATCCATAAAATTTCGTACTGAGGTGAGGGTATGCTTGGTATGTATGACATACACAGTCATCATGCCTATTACACCTGGGTGTCACAAGTAGCATAAACGTCAGCTTAGTGCACAATTCAATCCATGGAGAAATTACAGACTGACATCACGAAGAATTCACAGACAATTTACAGACTGTTATTCGTAGGGAATTTATGACGAGGGTAGCCACCACGTGACGGTTATAAGCAGACGTGAAATTTCATCAAAGTATAAGCAAACCTTCAAAAAATGTGATAAAATTGTGTTCTACTACTCTTAGTTGTACACATAATTTCTTCAAATATGTATTCCTTTTGTCATGCGTAGGGTTTTCAAGAAACACCTGAAATTCCGAATTCCCCCCCCCCCCGAATGACCCCACTTCCACCCCTATCGAGAGGCTGAGATGGGGGGGGGGGGGGGTTCTACCTCCTCCCACCTTTGGGGTTGGGACGGTGAAAATTGGTCACAGATTTTTTTTCAACAAGATAGAGAAATTGCAACTGATTGACAAATTGCCCTACATCGACGTAAATAAGCACTGAATTGGTCAGTGTTTTAGTAGTAGCCATGATAAAAAAATAAAAAAAAATCATGGGCGTACATACTCGAGCAGGATTCGAACCTACGACCTCCTGATCACCGGACAGGCGTCATCTCCACTATAGACCACCGAGCTTTCGCCCGACAGCAAGTGTTGGTTCTAATCCTTATAGCATGCAGCGGGTACTGCTTTGTTATTCAAATTCATGAAATTCTTCCGTCGAGATGTTTTATCATGGCTACTACTAAAACACTGATCAATTCAGTGCTTATTTACGTCGATGAATTTCATGAATTTGAAAGAATTTGAAAAAAATTCGGAAAATCTCCCTCCTCCCCCTCACCCGACCCACCCCCGATCAGGGCACCCCTGCACCCATTATCAAACATGGGATTTCAGTCATTAATGTCTTCATAGCACTAACTTTGTTCTATCTTTTTTGGTTCTACAGGAGATTTAAAAAGAAAATCCAGAGTTCACGGACTCTAAGGCTTCAACTCCCTACCCCCACCCCCCCACCCCACCCCTCCTCTTCGGCGGGGGTGGGGGGAGGGGATCATTTCAACAAATCAATATCAGATTAGGTTAAAATCTGTTAAGATTTTTCAAGAACATAAATAAAATGTGGAAAATTCCCCTCCATCCCTCAGACCGTGTTGAACCCACAAATGTAAAATGCCCACAAACGTAAAAATACATCGCCCACAAATGTAGAAAATCGCCCACAAATGTACAAAACGCCCACTAATGTAGTAATGATTCCAAAACATCCCCCACAAATGTAACAAAAAAGACAATACGTTGATACTTAATGATAAACCTACTTCTATATATAGTTCTTATCTACCTAACGTTTGATTAGGTAGTTTGATAAATAGATACTTTATTTTCTGCAAATCAATATACATAAGTTACATAATCATGAAGATGCAGGAAATATACAAAGTAAATTCAACACAGAGTCGTTTGACTTGCTTAAACCACGATATGTATATTTAAAGTACATAAACATGAACATGTAGGAAATATATAAAATGAATTTAACACAGTCTTTTGACTTGCATAAACAACGATATGAAAGAAAATTAACTACATAATATACAGTTTGCATGTCTATGCAGCAGTGATAAGAATAACATTTGTAGTTTGTGCAGAGGGCCGCCATTATAAGCATTGCTTGAAAAGATGGCCGGCCCGAAAGATAGGGACGTACTAGATTCGTAACAATACAAATTCTGCTGCGAAGATAGCAGGGAAAAACAAACTCTGATGTGTGATGGTGGTGGTGGTAAATGTGCGTGCAGGTGCTTGAAGGTGCACAAGAGCAGATAGGCTGGAATTTAGAATAATAAAATTGGTTTGCTGGAAGAGGGGACGATATGCGATGTTGCTATCTGGAGACCAACATTAGTCATATAAATTGTTTGTTTTTAGTTCATATTTGAGACCAACATTAGTCATATAAATTATTTGTTTTTAGTTCGTATTTGAAGTATACTGTAATAAAATGTGCTTCTTTAAGTTTGCTTTGAATGAAAACAAGGAGGCACACTGTTTCAACTCCTCAGGAAGAGTGTTCCATGTGTCCGGACCTTGATGTGTAATCGACTTTTGAGCAAGTAAAATCTTCGGATTACTTAAATGAAAATCATGGGAACGACGGGTAGGGTATGAGTGAATATGGGCATTGGTTACAAGGGTATTATGAAAAAATGGTAATAAATTTCGAGTGTGTTTATACATAAATATGGCAGTTAGGTATAGATGTATATCATGGGCCTTCAAAGTTTTTAGGCGATAAAATATGGGATCAGTGTGAGCCAAAAAAATTTGAATGTGTGCATATACGAAGAGCCTTTTTCTGGAGAAGAAAAATTGTGTTCAATTTAGTTTTGCTACAGTTGTCCCATATGATATTGCAGTACATTTAAGTGTTATATAACATCATTAAAATTTGATCATTA
This sequence comes from Diadema antillarum, assembly GCF_040938485.1. Classification (NCBI taxonomy): domain Eukaryota; kingdom Metazoa; phylum Echinodermata; class Echinoidea; order Diadematoida; family Diadematidae; genus Diadema; species Diadema antillarum. Next base: position 45,297 of record NW_027271375.1, read on the forward strand.
ATTAGATATTTTATTCTTCTTAAAACACCAGTTGCTCCAGATATTGCTGTTGTAATATTCTGAACATGAGTATTCCAAGTTTTTCAGTTCAGTTTTTATTGCTATCTAAGTTAGATTGCTATCTAGGGTCACTCCTAGGAACTTGGTTGAATGTTTCTCAGCAATGTTTGTGTCATCAATAAAAATGCTTCGAGGAAGGGTGGGTTGGGATTGAAACGTATGAAAGTGTATAAAATATGTCTTATCAATATTCAATGAAAGCTTATTACTTCCAAACCATTTCGAGTTAATGCTTAATTCCGTATTTAGTGTATCAACCAGTGTTACAATGTCCTTGTGGGAATAAAAAAACATTGGTGTCGTCTGCAAATAAGATGACATTTAAACGAGGAGAGGAGTTGATAATATCATTAATATAAATCAAAAAGAGCAGGGGCCCGATGATAGGTCCCTGAGGGACACCGCATGACACGTTAGAATATGTTGAGTGAGTGGATTTAAATGCAACATATTGTTAGCAGGGCTGCGCTTATAAAATAATGTGTACGACTATGCGTGTGTGGGTACGGTGGGGAGATGTGTGTCTGTATGCATGTCTTATCGGTGCGTGTCACACCTTTCCGGGCAAGCTACGTGGGCTCGTTGAAAGTACAGTAGGGATTTTCCAGCACGCAGGTCAATTTTTTGCGGGCGGACAAGGATGTTGGCGAGTTCCGTAGGTCCTACTTCCTTTTTACCTGCTAGATGCGTGCTACTTACCTGCTACTTGCGTGTATTCTGTGTGACCTGGTTGACGTGAGGAGCTCGAAACCGATCCGTTTTCAGTTTATATACATTACGAGGACTGTACTTGCGTTACAGCAGCGAAGTACCTGCGTGGGAGTTGCTTGCGAGGTGCTGCCGCTATAAGGGCCTCCTGTAGACCTGCGTGTAGACCTGCGGTGTTCTGCGTGTGCCTTCTGTGGGCAGAGGCCCTTGATTATGGCGGCAGCACCTCAGTCTCAGGCAACTACCACGCAGGTATTTGCAGCTGTAACGCAGGTACTGTACAGCCCCCGAATGTCGCTCGTAACTGAAAATGGATCGGTTTCTAAGCTCTCACGCAGGTCACCCGGAATACACGCAAGTAGCAGGTCGCAACAAGCCCGCGCAGCTTGCCCAGAAAGGTGTGACAGGGCCTTAAAATTTGTAAAGGCGCCCCCGGCCCTTACTTACAGAATTCAGCTGGGCCAGCCCCTGTGTTCAGGACCCCCAAAATTAATTTTTTTTAAAAAATCATAAACGCCCACTTACGAAGAATAACGTCAACCACAAATGTAGAAATTTTCTAAACTTGTGGTTTATGTATAATCTTTTTCCTACATTAGTGGGCGTTTTTTACATTTGTGGCCGCTGTTCGTTTTTACATTTGTGGTTGAAATTTCTACATTTGTGGGCGATGTTTTATACATTTATGGGCGTTTATACATTAGTGGACGTTTTTACATTTGTGGGCGTTTATACATTAGTGGGCGTTTTTACATTTGTGGGTTCAACAGACCCCCTACTAGGGCACCCTGGATCCGTCATCATCAAACCTGAAATTTCAGTAACTATAGTGTCTGCTATAGCGTTAACGTAGTTCTATCTATTTGGTTCGACAGAAGAAGATTAAGAATTCCAGAGATTTAGGAATCTTAAGCTTCACCTAGGGGACTAGGGAGGGGAGTTGAAGCCCCCCCCCCCCCCATGGCCTCGTGCCCTGCATCCCTGGATTTGCCATTGAACTTTAACTACTGTCATCAATGTCTTTATAGCACCAATCAAGCTCTATCTTATTTTTTGATACAGAATATAAGAAGAATTTTGATAGAACCGTAGTTCTGTGACTGTGAGGTTCCCCCCCCCTTTTTCCAGGTTGGGGGGGGGGGGGAGGATGGGCGGTATGACTAACCTAAACAAATTGAGATCCCTTTGCTATAATGGCGCTTACTGCCAACTTTGTTAAAGATCTGTCAAGGATCTTATTAAGGAAATATTAATGGCGGAGGTTCATGAGCAGTTTTGACATGGAGTTTATGTATCATCTTTATACATAGTATTGCTAAAGCAAATGGTTTGCACATGTCCTGGTGACATTTGCACATTTCCCGGCAAAATTGAACTTTTGCACATTTCCCGGCGTCATGTTTGCAAATTTCCCGTCGATGAAATTTGCACATTTAACGGCGTTTGCACAATTCCCGGCGAGACGTTTGCACATTTCCCGATGTTTGCACATTTCCCGGCGTTTGCACATTTCCCGGCTCCACAAACCACCCCTCCTCCTGCGCCTATGTAGCTTGTTTTACATTGCAAATTGAGCATATTCCCGGATCGATTGTTGACATTTCTGTATCAATTCTTTTCTTATGTCGAAAATGATGATAGATATACATTAATAACTGGTGAATCCAATAAGTAATTGCATGTATAAAAGATGAATTAAGTTTGTGTGATTTCAAGTTGTTACATTCCTAGCTCTGAAATACCTACCTCTATCATTTTACCACTGAAGTTGTAAAATCCGACATTCTAACTCAGAGACATTTTGACCTCTGCACTTTATACCGGACATTATTGATTCAGAGTGTTTCTATGACCAGCACACGTACCTGTTTGAAGATCAATGACCACCCACACTTCCAACGTTGCCATTTCTTAGCATTGTGTTTTTAGTAGATGTATTATGTTTCTATGTCCATTAGCGGGGCTATAAACACATGCACAGATATTTCTAAAATTATAACTTCGGTGAATGAATAGTATGCGGTGAAGGAATTATGACTGGCTAATACAATAATCTAACATGACTGGAGACCATTTCTGGGCAGGTTGACTCTCTATCTCTTTCGTTGGTTAGTCTCTCGCTGTTCAAACACGGGTTTCACCTTTAGGGGACAACTCTTTACTCCATCTCCTCTCGATCACCTCTTTTCTAAGATAAGCATTAAGTCTGTCATAATACCCCTTTCAAACAAGCTCCTCTTGATCGAGAGAGATTGTATAGAGAGGACCAGTCATGAAGGTCACGAGAAAGACGTTTATGTGTTTATCGCGCAACGGAGTATAGGAGAAAGACGTCTTTGAGGAGAGGCTCAAAGTCAAAGTGAGAGAAAGGACACACACGATAAGAAGCAAGCAGAAAGGGCTGAAGGACAGTGAGAGTTAAGGGCGAAGGGCAAGGACCAAGAAAGTCAGGACAAAGTTGAACTTAGGAGAGCAAGGCAAGAGTTCTGAAAGACCAAGCAAAGTCAAAGTGAGGGAAGCGCAGAATGGACAAGTGAAGGTCAGAAGAACAAGTGAGCACAAGGTCAGAGTGGTGAGACCATAGAATAGACTTGTGAAGGTCAGAACAATACAAGATGAGCAAAGAGAGAACCCCGCTGAATGCAACGCAATTGAGAATGGCCTAGCAAAACTTGTGATTTGCAATCGCGTTACGCGAGACATCCTTTACATAGATTAGTACAATGATCGAGAAAGCAATAAAAAACATGTTATGCTGTATACATTATGTACAGAGTATTTTCTTTACATGTAAAATTTCAGGCAAATTGCGAGATCTTCTAACTATCTATTGATAGAAAAAACAACAACATTAGGGTGTGATCTGTAGGACAACCAACTATCTTTAGTATATAGTAATGGGTTGCTTCTCAATTAGCAGTTGGTGCCACTACAAAATAAAATTATATAGGAATGAAGACAATAGAATAAAACACTTACATCACCGCTAATGTAATGAGAAAATTAATCATCGCTGACGGGTAAGGCTAGAGCAATATCTTGCCCGTTGCAAACTCATAACATGTTGTTGCTAGGTAATAAGGTATCATTGCAGGAAGATGGTAATATAAAAATTGTTATGTCCTGCTTTCAGAATGCTCTGTCATAATCAACAACTTCGCCTCAGGGACGTCAAAAAAAAAGAAAAGAAAAGAAGAATGGAGACGCATGCAACAAAATACTGTGAATTCCAAATGATTCATGTTCAAGCTAGAATACGGCTATCCTGCAGGCGCGTTCTCTTTCTTTCTTTCTTAATATCTATAATTTTAAAGTGTTTGTATACATAATATTCATATATGTATATTAGATGTGACGTGCATCATAAAATCAAGAAAAAGTCGCACACATGGATTTTCTGTCAGGACTCAAAATAAGTGAGAAGGCTGAACTTAATCAAACTTGAGTTCGTCATATTTTCTGAACGAGCAAGCGTTCACCTACATCATCTACCTACATCTGGTAAAGTAAAGGATCATAAGACAAAACAGAAATTGTGATTTTAGTAGTATTTCTACAACACTTTTTTTTTGTTGTAGAATGGTGTGATTAGGTGTGTATTATAGAGTCCCCTTTTCAATTCTTAAAGATACTTTTCATACTCTTCCATTTCAACTTTAATAACTTGTGAATAGATAAAGCTGTTGATTTGAAAGTTGTTACTAGTCATGGTTAGAATATGTTAAGAGAGTGTGATCAAATTCAGCCTAATCTGGAAAGTTCTTCATCGTTTATGCTGCGGGAATTCACATCCTGATTTGTGTGTGTGTGTGTGTGTGTGTGTGTGTGTGTGTTTGTGTGTGTGTGTCCCATTCATTGCACAGCTAGCACGTATACTTGGTAAGACAAAGCGCCCTAATAGACCCTATGATTTAGAGCCTCTATTTTCAGTAAACACTTTCCACAGTATGTGTGTATGTGTTTCTTTTTTATATCAAAAATGGGTAAGGAGAGTCCAATTATTTAAGTTATTGAGATCTTTCTTTCTTTCTGCAACTTTCTTTGCAATAAATCAAGAAAAACAGCCCCTATCACCCCCATATTTTGCACATGTTTAGTTCATATCAAGCACATTAGTTTATAAAATAACAACTACTTGATCGGACACCATCTTGGGTATCTGAATTATTTATATGGTCAAAGGTCATAAATGTTTCATCTTGTATCGTGGTGAATACCTGCCCTATCTTTCCCATAATTTTGCACACATGTAGACAATGTCGCAAGGATCATTTCACAAAATAATCACTTTTTTCTCAGATGCCATCTGGGAAGTGCAAAGGTTGGTCAAAAATGTGAAATATAATGCTTCATTCTGTATCTTCGTTACAGTGTATACGGAATTTGGTACCAAAGATGGCAGATATGACTCCCTTTTCTAAATGAGAATCCAAACATCACACGGCCAATGTCTTTAAACACAGATGAAACCTGTATGGTCATGCCTATTGCGATCAGGACTCGAATCATTGATTTAAAAAAAAAATCGGATCACCTTAATTTGTCAGTAATGACAAATTACAGTCTCTAGTTTAAGTTATTATCATTTTAATGCTTGAAATATCCTCTTTCACAACATACATCCTTAACTAAAAATTCATGTCTGTCGACGTTTGTTGGTTTTGTGGTGCAGGATCACACACACACACACGCACAAACACACACACACATATATATATATACACATACACATATATTGTAAGGATTGTACTACTCTACAAATTTTTCAATTTCAATTTCAATTTATTTTCATATTTCTCGATGAAAAATTACATCAAATATAACAAAATTAAATGAAATACATGACATACATAGAATATTGCAAATATATAAAACATAATAGTGGTCGATCTGTTAAGTTTGGAATCTGTGAATGAATGCTAAAGAAATATGAAGGAACCTACTTAAAAGCAAGCTTGTTGAGCGTAGGTCCCAGTTTAAAACGAGTTTAAGATTGAGAAGGGGAGCACGGGTACAACAATGATCGGAACATAAGAGAAAAACAAAAAAAAAGTACAATTATACTGTTATATAGCAAATTCTTCTCTAGTGCAGGTTAGGCGTCGGAAAAGCCACATGCTGTAGGCGGATGAACCATTGTCGTTCTGGCAATACAATATGACTTAATATATAATAACAATGATACCGTTTAGACAAAAGTGACAAAATGATACCGTTTAGACAATGATACCGTTTAGACAAATGTGACAAAAGTGCACGAACTTGCGTATCTGTTTATACATATACAGAAGGTACCCTTAGCAAAACGTCACCTTGACCCAAAAACAAAACAAAACAATGATAATAACGAGATGTGAAACTCGTCACTGAAGACGAGTTGGTGATTATACGCTTGGGGTCATCAGATATCGGTCACACGTGATCGGCAACGGGTGCTGTTCGTTATTCCGAAGGTTCGTTATTCCGAAGGTTCGTTGTTCCGGAAGTTCGTTAATCCGAAACTCACAAATTCCCAATACCTAGAGGTTCGTTAATCCGAACATTTGTGGCATTATTACGAAGGTCCAATATTCCGAAGGGTCGTTAATCCGAAAATGAAATAGGGTTCGCTATATTCCGAAGGCTCGTTTATCCGAAAATGAAATAGGGTTCGTTATTTCGAAGATTCGTTGATCCGAAGTAATATAGGGTCCGTAACGAACCTTCGGAACAACGAGCATTGTTTCATTTTCGGACTAACGAACCTTAGGAATAACGAACCTTGTTTCATTTTCGGATTAATGAACCTTCGGAATAACAAACCTCATCACATTTTCGGATTAACGACCCTTCGGAATAACGACCCTTCGGACCAAAGAACCTTCGGAATAACGAATCTTCGCAATAACGAGCTGTAACCATCGGCAAAGGATGTGATATAGCGACTTATGCTTTATTAGGATACGTTCGTGAAGTCCAGTTCTTTGTACCTTTATAATTAAGATCAAATTGTTTCTGTCAAACCAAATGGACATTCCGAGTGTGAGTCTGCTTGCGCGAGTAAGTCGATGTACATGCTATACGTTCGTGTATTTACCAAGAGTAAAGTGTATTTACTAAGAGGTCTTCGACACAAACGAATTGAAACATGACAATAATGTGCTTTGAAGATTATCTTGATTTTGACATTGGCCTTTTTCAACCAACTATGTGACCGTGCATCGCAAAACCAGCAAAATGTCGCACCCCTTCAATTTACGTGAGAACTCAAAAAAGGTGAAACTGGTCAATCAAGTCGATCTTGACTTTTTCACGTTCCCTGAAAGAGCGATTCTTTTACAATATTCCTAAGTTTGCGATCACAAAACGAATCGAATGATATGTTTTCAGCGGTTTTTCTGTATAACCCCCTTTTTTGTAGAGTAGTGTGATCAGGTATGTCTGGGCCCCTGTTTTATATTCTTTGCACACTCTTCATTTTCAATTCTAATTACTTTGGAAAGCAAAAATGCTTGAAAGTTGGCATTGATTATGGACAGAATGTGCTAATAGAGAATGCCCAATTTCAGCTTAATTTGATCATCCCTTCATTGTTGTTGCTCCGGTGGTTTACATCCTCTTTTTGTCCTATTTATTGCACAACTTGCAAGGCTTGGTAAAGATTAAGTGCTTGAATAGACCCTGTACTTCAGATCATCTTTTCTCAGTTCACACTTTTGTAGAGTTCGTGCTTTCTTTCTAATATTTAGATGGGTTAGGAGAGTCCATTTAAATTGAGTTATGTATCATTTTGAAATTAAAATCTGCTTTTTCAGAATCTTTTAGAATCCACGTTTGGCGATTTTTTGTTGGTTTTGTGATGCAGAGTCACATATAAACTTTGACTCTTATTTGCATAACCAAGATGGGTATGTCTCATCTTTTTATCATTAGTATGAACAGTTTGGAGAGTTCTTACAGCTACAAGCCTGCAAAATTTTGCAGCGATCGAATTAAGCCGTCTTCATCACAATACAAAGGGAAATCGCCTGTGTTTGCGTTTACAACGTACATGGCAATGTGATTTTTACCTGCACTAAAGAGGCAGTACCATAATAAATAAAAAAATGCTAAAAGGAAAACGATTCTTTTTTTCATGCTTCCTGTTTCGTTCTGAACAGTGCGGGTCCAAAGTTATACTTTTCTGGCGACAGACACAGCGCCTTAAACCATGTAGCAAATACAGTATGTACGTCCCCACGAACTATGCGTGTGGAACATAAGCTTATTAAGGCCGTGTCACACCTTTTCGGGCATGCCGGGCAAGCCTTGCGTACGACTCACGAAGAACAATTTTTGTTACCTAGAGGTCCTCGCACATGACAACACCTAGCACGTATCTCACCCGTAGTAACCGGAGTTGCGCACGCAAGTTCTTTTTACCCACAGCCAAGTTTTGGCCCTGTCACATCTTTCCTGGCAAGATAAGCGGGCTTGATGCGAGTGGGGATTTTTGCAGGCAGACAAGGATTTAGGCGAGTTTCGAATGCGTCTTTCCTGCTATTTACGTTCTACTTACGTCCATTCCGTTTGACCTGAGTGTAGGCGCAAGGGTGGCGAGTGAGGGCTGACAACTCAGTGAAGGAATTCCCCTGAAGGAATTTGATATGGCAGATGTCCACAGAATGTCATGGAGACTCAATGTCATGGAGACGCTTCCGGCGCAAAAGCATAGATCCAAGTGCAACTTAGCGGGTCAACTGCCTGAGACTTGCGGCAGATATTGGCCTCTTACTGGTGTTCTGCGTGGACATCTGCGGGCAATCCCCGCAACTCACCCGGAAATGTTTTGGTCATGCTCAAAACTTGGCTGCGGGCAAATCGGACTTGCTTGCGCACCTCCGGGCAAATGCGGGCAAGATACGCGCTATGTACTGCCAGGTGCGGGCCAACTGCTGGGAGGTCCGTTACATCCCTTAATAAGCTACCAGTGAAACGTGTCGTAACAAATATTGTAGAATACGATCACCAGCGATTGCATTTAAAGAAAAAAGATATCAAATTGAAAACTTACCTCCTCTCCCAGGGTGATTCCAGCGTACTCTGTTCTAAACTATCCCAGATGCCGACAATACACATCACCTAAGGCTCCTAGCCATGACGAAAATGAAGGCTTGGCTTTTTCCAAGGCAGAACCCCTTCATACACACTATACTCGGCAGGGCGTGGCACTAACATCCTCTTTACAGCAAACATACCTTTCCTCTCTATAGCTGTCTATACAACCCCGTCATTGGGTCGAACAATAACAACTTGAAATTGCAAAGAGATGACACGTGGCCTAGAGTTAATTAATTAATTTCTCATTCCTACCCAAGTTGGATTATGTAAACGTACACATTCAAGTATAATAAGAACAAACGTAGAGAAAAGGGAAGAGAAAATGAGAGGTGGCAAGGGGAAGTATACTGCACAAGGGAAATTTATAACCTTGCGTGTGACAATGAAACAAATGTAGATTAGACTTTCTAGAGCTAAAGTGATATGACCTTCCATTTGCACGTATTCAAACGTAATGTTCTACCAGTATTCCAGCGTAGACTTTTGTATATAAACACAGACAATTTCGAATTAAAAAAACCAAAGAAGCAACTAAGTTTGAAGATGGCTACATTTGTATGTGGTCAACAAATGTGCAATTAGGAGAATAATTTTCTCGAAAACATTGTAATCAAATTTTTGAATTCATTATTTCTAAAATCTTAAACGTTTGAAAGGGAAGATAGTGAACAACATCGAAAAAAAAATTGTATTATTTGGGAGCTACAATGGAATCCGATAGGCGCCGTTCAAATATGTTCTTGTTTTCGTGAACTGAATTCTTGTTTTGCAATGCGACAAAATAAGGAACATAAATAAGAAGTACCTTGAACTAAGACTAAAATGTGACCTCATTCGTTGTTTAACAGATAATTAGTATTGAATATTATTGTTATTTAAAAAGAGCAAAAGAAAACAAAAACTAAAAAGGTTGTTTCGATCTCTCGAAACCGTGTATGCAAAACGGCTAGTCTTCTACTATCCCCAACGGGACATCCGCGAAAATGATATATATATATATATATATATATTTATATAACACCTCAGAATGATGTCGAATTGTGATTGGCCAAGAACATGTCACATGACATTCAATAGAAAATACCTATCAAACTCATTGACAGTGACAGCCATACAATAGGCTCCTGGCATGGGCCTATTGCACGGCTCGAAGGTACTATAGCACGGCTTCGCGGGGGGCTACTAATGCATGGCCGCTCACAGAGTTCTGTGGCTCACACCCGTAGCAAAGCGCCAGCAAACTACATTGTACGTGCTGGCCGGCTGCGCTGCGCTGCCGGTAACAGACCAGGCGCGGCGGAGTACTGCAACGTACGTTAACGTGTACGCGCAGCTACCTTACCTAGCTAGTTGCATGTATTGCGGGCTTACCTACTGCTGTGTTTTTACTTTTGACTCTGATCTGCTACTTGGACCACAGTGATCCCAAAATCAAGACTTCATTTCAAGTTGAGAAACCGTTATTTGATTATTTTTCTGTGTTTTTATACAAAATCATTTTCGGAAGTAGACAAAGTCTAGACCTACTACTAGATCTATCGACATCTCAGATCAGTCTAACAGTCAGGCCTAACTCGATCTAACGTTAGCGTAGAATGGGTATAGACCCTGCGGAGTTTGTGATTCCTGTGACGGTGTGGTCGAATCATGACGAGTGTTTGAAAGCAGTACACAGGGTGGTTTACAATTCTCTGCCTAATTGTTACAGTTATTTTTGGGCCTTCCTGAGTTGGTGGTCACTAATTTAGTACTGTGATTGTTGACAAGGTGTTGTATAAAACGAATAATTTATGATTTTGTTCGTGCATTGGGGCACGTACTTTGGTATACCGCACTCGGCGCGAGATTCGCCACTGGTCTATTCAACGCGGCGCTACGCGCCTTGTTGAATAGATCAGTGGCACGCGCCTTGTTGAATAGACCAATGGCACGCGCCTTGTTGAATAGACCAGTGGCGAATCTCGCGCCTCGTGCGATATTCGTGCCCTATGCACTCACAACTCATAAATTATTCGTATAATATAGTAAATAGGTAGAGTGAAATTGGCGTTGTGATTGGTTGGATTGTATCACGTGATCGTGCAAAAATTCCGGTATAGTGGCACGACCGTGTCACTATAACGCTTACGCATACGCTTATGCATAATGCCTACGCTTTATGTACGAAGAGATTCGCGCAAGGCCTAGGGAGGGCGGCCGATGGACGTAGTGTAAGACAAGGCCATGCATAAATTTCAACGTCATGCGCGCGTAGAGGATCATGAACGCAAAATGTAGGAGTTTTATCAGCGAGTCTGCGCTGTGATGTGCAATACGCATACACGGCTGTCTGTACGTACAGCGTCGCACGCTGTGTACAGTTTATACCATACGTAAACTACGATAGGTTGCGGTTACGGTTCTGCGTGCAACAAGTGCAGTGCCGGCGGTACGGTGAGTCTTGTTAACGCTAGATCTAAATTAGGGCCTAGACCTACGGGAATACATGTAGATTGAGGGACCTATTTACTATAATAATAAGTGCATGTTCTATTGATGCACCAGTACTGGACTAGAACATCTAGAGAAATCCAAATACTAAATTATCCCTCGTGCAGTTCTATTCACCTCGGCCTGCGGCCTCGGTGAAACAAAACAGCACTCGGCATAATTTAGTATTTGTCGTTCTCTAATCCAGTATAGTGCATCATAGAGCATGCACTATTTATATATTATAAAATGGGTTCGAGAATGTAGCCAATAGGAAGCCCTGAAATGAGTGACGTGTGCTTTGGTTACTCAGTCCCATTGCACTGCGTGTTAAATCCTATTGACGATCGTCTGTGCGCGCGGCGGCTCCTTTGAATTGCATGCATACGCGCTGTCAATCCTGTATTCGCTGTAAACAACTTCTAGTTCGGACTGCCGGCCGGCCGGCCTTTCTTCCCTACTAGTACCTGACCTGTGCATAAACGATGTGTGGCGTACGTATCATACGTACAGTGTACAGTAGACCGAAGCGTTGTGGGACCGGACGCGTACATGGAGTCACTTTGAAGGGCAAATCCAACGATTTAGCAGGTTAATTCTCACGCCGTTTTCAGAGTATGTTGTCTAGTAGGCCTATATGAGGAGTCTATATCAAGTCTTTAAGGTATAGGGTGCATATTCTATGTAAAATAAGTAAGTTTTCATGCGGGAACTTAAGTGTCCGGAAACCCAACCCCCCCATCATACTTATACTGTATGTGCGGGATTTCCGAGTGCAACGTGCGTAAATGTTTGGGACGAACATCTTCGGACGTCTTGACCCACGAAGGTACGTGAAAAACGCTGAAAAATGCTGTTAGTTTTCGAATTTTCGATCCATTTTATAAAACAAATGATGCACAGGATTATTTCGTGGCGTTACCTAACGCACTCTATCCTGTGCATCATTTGTATTTATACAACACCTCAGAATGATGTCGAATTGTGATTGGCCAAGAACATGTCACATGACATTCAATAGAAAATACCTATCAAACTCATTGAGAGTGACAGCCATACAATAGGCCCCTGGCATGGGCCTATTGCACGGCTCGAAGGTACTATAGCATGGCTTCGCGGGGGGCTACTAATGCATGGCCGCTCACAGAGTTCTGTGGCTCACACCCTTAGCAAAGCGCCAGCAAATTACATTGTACAGTAGTCTACGTGCTGGCCGGCTGCGCTGCGCTGCCGGTAAGTCTCACAGACCAGGCGCGGCGGACTACTGCAAATGTACGCGCAGTCGTACTTTACCTAGCTAGTTGCATGTATCGCGGCCTTTATACCTACTGCTGTGTTTTTACTTTTGACTCTGATCTGCTACCGCGTGGACCACAGTGATCCCAAAATCAAGACTTCATTTCAAGTTGAGAAACTGTAATTTGATTATTTTTCTGTGTTTTTGTACAAAATCATTTTCGGAAATAGACAAAGTCTAGACCTACTACTAGATCTACCGACATCTCAGATCGGCCTAACAGTCAGGCCTAACTCAATCTAACGTTAGCGTAGAATGGGTATAGACCCTGCGGAGTTTGTGATTCCTGTGACGGTGTGGTCGAATCATGACGAGTGTTTGAAAGCAGTACACAGGGTGGTTTACAATTCTCTGCCTAATTGTTACATTTATTTTTGGGCCTTCCTGAGTTGGCGGTCACTAATTTAGTACTGTGATTGTTGACAAGGTGTTGTATAAAACGAATAATTTATGATTTTGTTCGTGCATTGGGGCACGTAATACCGCACTCGGCGCGAGATTCGCCACTGGTCTATTCAACGCGGCGCTACGCGCCTTGTTGAATAGACCAGTGGCTCATCTCGCGCCTCGTGCGATATTCGTGCCCGATGCACTCACAACTCATAAATTATTCGTATAATATATAGTGCATGAGGCTGAATGCACTATAACAATATAAGCACCGACAAATTCTGAATTTGCCCCGAAGGCCAGTTATATTCAATGAGGCCGCAGGCCGAATTGAATATAATTGCCTGAGGGCAATTCAGAATTTGGAGGTGCTTGGTACTTGTTATAGTGCAATAAGATGTCATGCACTATCTGTTATATAAAAAAGCATACATACCCAGGCAAGATAAATTGAAAAAATACGAAAGCCTAGCGTTAGATCATTTAAGACTCTACACGTGTCTAGACAAGCAATAATACCACTCTCTGTGAACCTGTGGAGACAAAATCCTGAAGATCCAAATTCAACTATCATAGTCGAGTCTAGGGTCTAGCCGTTACGTGGTTATATCTAACGATTTCTAGGCCCTACGATAGATTAGGTCTAGGGGCCCTGGCCTAACGTTATACAGTACTACTAGACCTACGTCACTTACAAGCGACAGAGCTAACGTTAGTTAACACTTGACCCTGCAATAGGTCTCCCATGGATCTAACAGTAACACGTTAGACGCCCTAAGTTTACTTACTGCACTGTGGGTCCAGGATCAGGACTAAATGATGTTTTGTAGGATTAGGGATCTACTGGATTTAAACACAAGTCTCGTGCCAAGCATCATTGAAGTCACCATTGCTGCACAATCTGCAATCTGCAATCGTTATATTTTGCGTGCACTATAACTTTTGTCATGCACTGCCGGCCTGTATCACAAGTATGTATGCTATTTTATATTAATATAGTGCACGCAAAATATAACGATTGCCAACGATAACCCACTATCGATTTGATATCGGTTTTTGCTCCCTCATTTTAATCATCGAGTACTGAATCCCGCACCTTTTCGACGCGATTGTGCAACAACCGCGATATGCTTTGCTCGATACTATCGTTATTCTCAATTCTCGCTGGCTATGTCAGCAAATTATCTGTGTGGGACTAGACTTGCAGCGGTAGATTTAAACATGGAAGCTGAAATGAACAGGTTCGCTACTTTTACAGAGACTGATCTATATAAACAGTATCTTAGACAATAAGGACACAAAGGATGCCATCAAATACGCCCTACGAATTTTGGACTCCTACTGTTCTGAAAAAGGAATCAATCCGACGGATATTGATCAAGTCAACCCAAGATTTGTGCCGCTTTCTCTGTACATTCTACGCGAAAGTGCGCCGAGGAAATGGGTAGCGTGTGTACGGTATACGCTAGGGGTGCGCTCTTTGATCACTCTACGGCCTACTAAACTTTTACTACGACATTTTAAGACACACTGTCGGAATCCACATGTGCAGTATCCAGGAGTTCCCTAATCCTACAAAACATCATTTAGTCCTGGTCCTGGACCCACAGTGCAGTAAGTAGGGCGTCTAACGTGTTACTGTATAGTGTTAGATCCATGGTTTGTTACTGTTAGATCCATGGTAGACCTATTGTAGGGTCAAGTGTTGACCGAAAGATCGGTCTGTATCTGTCCGTCGGGGAATGTTCACAGAACTCTGAGAGTTCTGTGGGAATGTTCCGCGGAGACTGCGTCTGGCTTCACGGATCCCCTCCGTATACAGACCGAAGTCAATGATTGCGGCTCCTGTGTGGAGCAGTCGCGCACAGATCAAACGTTACGATAAACCAAATTTCAGACAGCCTTTTTACATTCAAACAAGTTTGACATGACATGACACATTATGCATCAATATTTGGGATAAATTTCTCAATTGTGCAATCGAAATACTTACATAAACTCGGTTATAACGCAGAAATGTTATCGATATCGCAACATCGCCGTTCGCAAGCTGTAAGTCGCCATTTTTAATCTGTAAGCCAATCACATGCGAGGTACGTGTTTTAGTGAAACAAACACGTAGAAACTACCTCGCATGTGATTGGCTAATAGATTCATAGTGTATGTTTCTGCAGTTTGAACGTGACGACGCGACAGGCTGTGTTTTACGTTGAAAATAATTCTACTAAAATGTTGGATTATTCATTAATCTGGTGAGTATAATGTGTTCTTAAAAAGCTAATTTCACTATACAAGCTTAAATTTGCCGACCTAGGGCCGTGAATTAGACGCAATCGAGAAGGGTGAGGTACCTCACCCAATTTTCCATAGAGACAGTGGTTAAGAACATCCACACAGCAATGCGTACTGCAACTTTCCGTCTGTCTACGGAGGACAGCGTTAATGGCAAAATATAAAAAGAGTCCTCCGGACAGACGGATCTTTCTGTCTAGGTCAAGTGCTAACTAACGTTAGCTCTGTCGCTCGTAAGTGACGTAGATCTAGTATAACGTTAGGCCCGGGCCCCTAGACCTGACCTATCGTAGGGCCTAGAAAACGTTAGATATTATTAAACCACGTAGACCCTAGACTTTATAGTTGAATTTGGATCTTCAGGATTTTGTCTACACAGGTTCAAAGAAACTGGTATTATTGCTTGTCTAGACACGTGTAGAGTCTTGATCTAGGCTTTCGTATTTTTTCAATTTATCTTGCCTGGGTATGAATGCTATTTTATATAACACATAGTGCATGACATCTTATTGCACTATAACAAGTACCAAGCACCCCCAAATTCTGAATTTGCCCTCAGGCAATTATATTCAATGAGGCCTGCGGCCTCATTGAATATAACTGGCCTTCGGGGCACTGGCGTAGCCAGGGGGGGGGGGGGGGGGGGGGGGGGGCGATGGGGGCGGTCGCCCCTCGCCCCCCCCCCCCCCCTAAGATTTGGACCGGGGATTTGGGGGGCGGAAAAAAAATGCGTGTATACTGTATAATGCATGCACATGAAGCGGGTCTCCTTTGCAACCTTTCATCAAATAAGATATTTTTTTGAATATTTCACTCAAAGTGTGCACCAGATCGTTGAATTTCAATTCAAAATATGCAAAATCTCTCGTGCTTGGGAGGGGGATACCCCCTCCCAAACCTCCCCCCTCTGTGCCTCTTTCCCTAGCTTAGTAGGCCCTACACTTTTTAGATTTGCACAAAAATTATGAATAATTCTGAGTGCACAAGACTTAACACTTATATTCCGAAAACTCAAGGTTCCCTCATGTATAAGGGGAGTTTCCCCTTTTAATCGACCCTTTCCTCCCTCAGTCCCCCCCCCCCCATCAGTTGTTTTGTGGGGTTTTTTTGTGATTTCCCAAATGTTGATTCCATCAAATATGCGTATACGAGATATCTAAATTTCAACCTTAAAAAGGCAAAAGCTCCATCGGAAGGGAAGGGTGGAGATAACACTGGCCCACGCCTTCTCCCTGCTCGCCCGCCCCTCCCCCCCCCCCCTTCCGCCATGCATAGAAGTAGACTGTGGCTATACCCAGATCGCTTTCTTTCAATTCTAAAAACGCAAAAGCTCCGCGAGCGGGAGGGGAAATCCCCCTTCCCCTAAGCTCTACCTCACTAGACTTTATACATACACACAGATGGTGCACATTCAGAATAAGAGCTAAATTCCGTGATTTTAACACTTCGATGAAAAAGTATTGCACCAAAAATTTGCACCAGATCGCTGAATTTCAGGTCTGAAAACGCAAAATCACGTTCGTGTGGGAGGGGATATGCCTCTATATCTACACCCTCGTGTGCATGCTTTTTCTGTTTGATTGCTGAACAGAGAGCGTTCATGATATTCAGTGTAAGAATTAATACAAGAAGATTACTTAAATGATACCATTTTATAGGCAAATTGTTCAATTATAATCTACACTAAAATATACTGCAACCTTAAACAAGTGGGACTGTTTCAACTCGTTAAAACACGCAAAAACATGCATCAAATTGCACCATTTGAAACATCAAAATGCAAAAAGTTCTCACCGTGGGAGGGGGGAACACCCCCCTTCGCTCGCTCCGCTTGTTCGGGTTCAGTCGCGTTCATGATATTCAGTGAAAAGAATTAATACAAGAAGATAATGATACCATTTTATAGGCAAATTGTTCAATAATAATCTACATCAAAATATACTGCTACCAAACAAGACAGTGTTACTGTTTCACGTCGATAAAACGCGCAAAAACATGCATCAAATTGCACCATTTGCAACATCAAAATGCAAAATGTTCCCCCACACCTTCCCCTCACCCCTCGCTCGCTCCGCTCGCTCGGGTTCAGTCGCGTTCATGATATTCAGAGAAAAAAATTAATACAAGAAGTGTATTTAAATCATGCCATATTACAGGCAAATTGTTCAATGATAATCTACATCAAGATATACTGCAACCTTAAACAAGTGGGACTGTTTCAACTCGTTAAAACACGCAAAAACATGCATCAAATTGCACCATTTGCAACATCAAAATGCGAAAAGTTCTTACCGTGGGAGGGGGGACACCCCCTCCCACATCCTCCCTTCCCCCTTCACTCGCTCCGCTCGCTCGGGTTCAGTCGCGTTCGTGATATTCAGTGAAAAGAATTAATACAAGAAGTGCATTCAAATGATACCATTTTATGGGCAAATTGTTCAATAATAATCTACACTAAAATATACTGCTACCTTAAACAAGTGGGACTGTTTCACGTCGATAAAACGCGCAAAAACATGCATCAAATTGCACCATTTACAACATCAAAATGCAAAAAGTTCTTACCGTGGGAGGGGGGACACCCCCCTCCCACACCCTCCCCCCCCCCTCGCTCGCTCCGCTCGCTCGGGCTCGGTCGCTTCGCTCCCTCGCAGACTAACCGCCCCCCCTAAGATGACATCCTGGCTACGCCGTTGTAAATATGTACTATGTTTCATGATGATACCTTGAGTCACTGTCGAGAATGAAAGAAGAAGTGAAATTTAGCACTTTCACTTGACCTTTGACTTTGTGACCTTTTGGCAAGAAACTTCCCAGAGAATCTCTATTGGGTAATCTCCTACAAGAAAAATCCTGCAGGCATTGCAAAAATGTGAGCGAAATGATGAAATTTTGAGTTGACCTTAACCTGTGACCCTGACCTTTGACCCATGACCCCAAATTCTTTTATAATCACTGTCAGTTAGTGTATGCATGTACTAGGTTCCATGAAGATACCTTGAACCATTTGCGAAATATGGTGGACAAAAGTGAAATTTTAACATTTTCACTTGACCTTTGACCTCATGATCCGAAACTCTCTCTGAAGAATCTTTATTTGGTAGTACATGTATACTTAGTACACTAAGTTTCAAGAAAATGCCTTCTGGTATTGCATAGATATGGGGGGTATAGTAAAATGTTGAGCATTTCACTTTGACCCTTTGACTTTTGACCTTGAGCACATGGCCGACGGAAGGGGGGATTGAGGGGCTCGCCCCCCTTCCCCCCCCCCCCCCCCCCCCCCCGGAAGAAACCTTGAAGTGTGAGTGCGGTAAGGTTTTTTTTTTTTTTTTCGCTGAAGACCCCTCCTTTTTTTTTATGCCTCCGCCACGAAGTGGTGCCGGAGGCATTATGTTTTCGAGTTGTCCGTCCGTCCGTCCGTCCGTAATGGATTTTGTGGACAGCGTAACTAAAAAGCCTTTTGAGGTATCCTAATGAAACTTGGCATGTATGTGTATTAGGGGGTGAAGTTGTGCCTATCAACCTTTGGGTGCGCATGCTCAAGGTCAAAGGTCAAAAGGTCAAGGTCAAATGCTTAAAATTTCACTATTTCCCCCATATCTATGCAATGTCAAATGATATTTCTTGAAACTTAGTGTATACATGTATTATCCAATCAAGATTCTCTGGTGAAAGTTTGGGGTCATGAGGTCAAAAGGTCAAAGGTCAAAAGGTCAGGTAAAAGTTAAAATTTCACTTTTTTCTCTGTATCTTGGAAATTTTTCAAGGTATCTTCATGGAACATAGTATATATGCATGTACTGACTGGCAGTGGTTATCTAGGGAATTTGGGGTTCATGGGGTCAAAGGTCAAGGGCAATGCTTCAAAATTTTACTATTTTCCTTATATTTATGCAATGCCAGCAGGATTATTTTTTTAACTTGATGTATGCATGTATAACCCAATAGAGATTCTCTGGATTTTTTTTTTTGGACAAGAAGGTCAAAGGTCAAAAGGTCAAAGATCAAGTGAAAGTGCTGAACTTACTTCTTTCTCCATATCTCGGAAGTGGCTCAAGTTATCTTGAAACTTAGTACATATTTATGTATGTTCTGCCTGACAGTGATTCTCTAATTATAGATCAAAGGCCCGATGAAAATGATAACGATTTACTGTTAAATACAGAAATTGCACTTTTTCTCCATACAAGGAAGGCGAACATTCAATACATTTGTGACAAACATGTCATTTTGATATTTTGCCAATTTTGTGAAAATGTAATCACACATTGTCCACAATCATGTACTATAGACCTATAAGGAGAATCATGCATTATGGCGGAGGCATACCAGTCGCCATTGCAACATTTCTAGTTTTATTTTGTTTTTGCTTGTTAGCTCATGAAACCCAGAAGTGCCCCCCCCCCATCACTTTTGACAACGTTCCGCCGGCGGTGAAGTACATGTATCCCCATAAAGGCGTCAGCCGAGTCAAGCCATGCTTATGCAGGTCTGCTTAATCAAATACTAGTATACGTCATTTCATGATTTAGACGCCCACAAATTTGCTTTGATTAATATGCTGTAGTATTATACAAGAGATTGTCCTTTTTTTTCAGTTCTCCCCCTTGTCATTTCGTTATAATTCGTTTTACTCTGCACAACAATATAATTTAATTTTGTTTTGACTTGAGAAGCAGAATAAATGCAAAGAAACAAGCAAATACCATACCACAGAGATGTTCAGCCGATAACATCCAAACTATCCTCTAAAATGCAGAAGAACTGTTGTACATTTCATACAATTCTATCTACAACGTACAGAGGATGGACGATCATGTCAATTAAATGAACATTTTAAATCATAAAAATTCAGTGTTGTTCGTAACTTTCGCTATCAAAACACACATAATTACAGTATCATTATCATTCCTTATGTACGTCTTAGGGTGACGTGGCGTGACGACAACGCGGAATTACATGGGATCATCAAGAGCGATGGTTATTCTCCGCAGAGAAAGAGCCCCACCATTACCCCCGAGTTCAGCAGGTGTTATGGGATGTAGCACGGAAGTCGGACTGTGCGAAGCGTAGAGTCTGGTGACCACCACACCGTCCTCCCTCAGCCAGTACACTGTATCGTTTAATATGCTCACATCCCTCAGACGTCTGTCACTGGCTGCACTTTGTATGGCAACTCCTGGTATCTCAGTCTGCCATGAGCTCCCTAGAGGCAGGTTAGTGTAGTAGGCTGTGTCGTTTCCCAAGTAGTCACAATAGAGCAGTCTGTCAGCTGTGAGACAAATCACAGGTTTGCGACAATAGGAGCAGTGTTTCTTAGCAACCTTGTGGGAGATAACAGTTGCCCTATAGATGATAGGTTAGGGGTTATGATGAAAGCTTTAACTTTGTTAACACATCTTAAACCAAACAATGTATACTACAGTATTCTCACATCCCTCACTGTTTGAATCAATCTTTTCCACTATTTGACTTTAAGAGACCTTAAAAGACCGCCGGATTGTTGTGAGACATTTGCATCTTAACATAATATGCATTGTCATACTTGTTCCAGCGTTTCAAATGAATAGTGATCATGCGAAGATGAATGAGGATGTCTTCAAAATTCATTACAAATCCAAATTAACAAGGATGATGACATGTAGAAGGGTAAATACATGGCTATAGGTGCTTAGGAAAGCAGAACAATATCAGAAAGCATGCAAAAATTCAGCATGGGTGAACAAGTGGTATTGTAATTGAATTACATGGATACATTACTGGAATGTGCACATGGGGGTTTCCAGAGTATAGATTGATCAGCTCAATCACCGCAATAAATTCCACAAATCTATAATTATCACTATCGATTTGTATACATAATGTGTAATTTCATAAATCGTCTGGAATGCCACTTCAATTTCGAGGTGTGAGTGCACTAAACTTGACTTAAAGAAATGATTGTACATTTTACTTACAACTTGTGTCAATTGCCAAGCCGTACATCTTGCCGTTACCAGGTGCGCTCAGAGGAGTACAATAAGTTCCATCTTGAACGTTTTTACACACTATTTCTTCTCTAGCCTATTTCGTCCAGTACACATACCTAAAGCACAGAAAAAAAAATGACACAAATCATTTCCTGTGGTCAACAAGTTTAACTAATGAATGGATTGGCCATCAGATAGGGCTGGTTTCAGTGGCGAGTATGACACATACAGGAAGAAAATAAGAAAAAACAAAAACAAAAGATGGTTGAACAGGTGTCGACAGAATACAGTTTGATCACATTAGCTGTTCTTTCTCGTTCCTTCACGATATAAGGAAGATTTGTTTGCTTTCTTGTTTCTTTACTTTAAAACGGCATCTGTTAACAAGTAGGGAGTTTAGGAAAAACAACGGAGCAAGACCAGAAAAACATAATGGGAAATTTGAAAAAGGGAATTATAAGTAGGCGGCCAAACCTCTTCATGTATTCGATGTCTTCATAAACTTCCTACTTTAGGGTCATCTCAATATTTATCGAATTTTCAACAGTCGTTTGGAATATTGGCCAATGAGACAGAACCTACAATGTGTATCCATACGAACGCACCCCATTTTAGTTAAAATGAACTAGTACAGATTAAACCCCGCCAAGGTGAACTGTTCACTTTCCTTCAAGTCGTAACAATCGTAATGGCCTATCCATAATATCTGAAGTGTTTTGTAGTTTGTTAAATTAAAGGTCGTTACTGCATGTGTCTGCAATGTCAGATCGCTGTCCCTTGTAGTACATCAGCCAACATACAGACATGTCTACCCATTTTCATTTGTCTTACGTTTGGTAAAGAGAGAAACAAACACCATATTCTATATGTATGTTTTTTTTTTTTCAAGAGAGAGAGATAGAGATAGGAGCCAAAAGAGCTCGATAAATATTATGTTATCTATGAAACATTTTGTTACTCCTTCACATGTTAAATGTGGTAGAAGGTAATTTTACCCGTTGTAAAGTGCAAAAGCAATGGCTGGTGGGAGGCCAGGGAGTTCCACTGCATCCGTCTCATTCCCGTCTGGATCGATTGACATCTGAGTGAGTTTGTGAGTGTACAGCACGTAAAGCGTGCCCGGTGACGGCGTTATAGCAATTGCCATGATACGTTCACCTAATAGTGAAATAAAGTGATCAAGAAATAATATGTTAGTCTAATCATAATTTCATCAAATTAAAATAGTCTTTGACATTACCATGTTTTCACTTCCGCTATCACTCTTTGTTTTCTTCGACATTTCTATCCTTATCTACTTTTCTGAATTGGACATATTACAGATGAACATGAAATACAGTTTTGCGGGGTTTTTTTTTTTGCCTAAAGTTGTTAAAGAGCACAATAGGTGTATGTGAACAGTGCATCCAAACTTATGAAAAATTACATATAATATATCAGTTTGATAATAGAATGGAAGGGAACGCCGATTTAAGCTATTTAAGATAGAGGGCGAAACGGTGATTTGACTAATTCATGTTATTCGCAATAAGTTGTGCATAAAAACAACTCGTCGCAAGAATTTCGTCAATTTCAAGATTTGTTGATATCCTTAAACATAAAACTGTTACAGGAAGGAAGGAGAAAAAAACAGCAGGAATGCCGTGTACTTTAAAGGTTATAGAATTGTATAGTATTGATCTTTATAAACATCTTGAAATATTCCGTGCGACACTTGGCGCTCCATGGTTTTTGTCCATTTTGGAGTGACCTCAGGGATCACTCGAAGATTTTGGAGTGATCCCTGACGTCACTCTAAAACGAGTGAAAATGAACATTTTCACTCAAAATTCACTCCAATTTCACTCTAAATTAACTCTTTTTTTGTATTCACTCCTTTAAGAGTGAACATTTTCACTCGATTTTTTTTTTAGAGAGAATAAGGAAATTCCCGATTTGTGAAAGGTTATGAAAGATTAAGATTATGAGTCATCCAATGTTCATGTTCAAATGTTCATTTTCACTCATTTTGGAGTGACCTCAGGGATCACTCGAAGATTTTGGAATGATCCCTGAGGTCATTCTAAAATGAGTGAAAATGAACATTTTCAATCAAAATTCACTCCACTGTCACTCTAAATTCACTCTTTTTTGTATTCACTCCTTTAAGAGTGAATATTTTCACTCGATTTTTTTTTTTTTTTTTTTTTTTTTACAGAGTAATCACATCCAAATTGCCACTGGCGAACGGCACCTGCAAAGTGTGTCACATAGACCTTTCCAAATCCATCCTGGACTTTTTATATTGAGTGGGACGTGTGACATTAGATTATGATAAAAAAAAAAACAACCAACTCATCATGATGTCATGGTACGCAATATATATACTTATCTTTTTTCACATGCCTCAGCTTAGATTCCTCCTATTGCTTTTTTAGGGGGGTATTATATATCAGCAAAATATCTAAGGGAGGTGTGAAAAGTGCAAAGTGGATATTGATATTTAACATATATATATATATATATATATATATATAATGTTGATTATCTAACAAATTTGATGCAGTCATTCACGACAATTCCATTTCAAGTAGGTGTTGGTGATTGGTATTTCGACTTTATCTCATGAAGTTGCAAATCTATCTTAGAAAGATGTATTGCATGTCATGTACCTGTTATCGTGCACTGCAGTGCAAGGGGGTTTTCTGTTTTAACCCAGTCGTACGTGTGTGGGGGGTGTGTGTGTGTGGTTGTGTGTGTGTGTGAGTTTGTGTGTATGTGTGTATGCGCGCTTGCGTGAGGATGTTTGTGTTTTTATTTGAGCATACACGGTACGATGCTTGGCAAGAGCAGTAGTTGTGAGTACCGTTGGTGTTGTTGATGACTTGTTCTGGAGCCTTGTCCAAAAGACAGGAGCGCCAGACGCCAGAGTTGCTGTACCAATAAAGCTTCCTGTATTTTGTGTCATACGCTACGTCGAGCGGTTTTTCCGTCAGATTGATAAACACGGTGAATTCGAGTCTTTCAAGGTCGGCCACCAGAATCCGCTGGTTGTTCAAGTCGGTGACGTACATCCTCCGGAGAGCTATTGGGACAATAAAGTCAGTGACATCGACATTAATGTATGTTATGTAGAATAACACAGAGAATTGAGCCCTATCATAATTATCCTTGAGACATCTTCTATCTTCTATTCTTTTTGAGACATTTTTAGGAACACAACTTCGCACTTTTCGAATTCAATCAGCATACACAACTTCTTTTTTCACTGTCATATAGGATGATACAATTTCATTTTCATTTCAGAGTCTCATTTAATCATCTTAATTGTGTTGTACGTAGTTCTTCCCTATCGACCGTTCTTTCATTTTCAAATCATTCCTAACAGTATGGATGTAACATTTAGGAAATAACCATATCCCAGAATATCATAGGTTCCTATACGTCAAAATCCACATCAATCCACTTTGATTCCATTCCTTTGTTCCCTATGTCCATATCATAAGTTGCCGCAATCGGATCAGCTGTATAGACCTATTTCATCAAAGGGTTATATTGCCAGTCTTGCTTGTTGTCAAAGTCATGCTTCATTCACTAAATTCTGTCCGTATCCAAGATGTTCACGCATACTCTGTTATGTAGCAGCGGCCCAAATCGTGTATGAATAAAGTGCAAATGCGTGTGTCTGAAAGTGGGGTTATGACGAGTTATTAGCTATTATGAGTCAAGAATCATATTTCAAGGTATATCAAGTTTGTATATTTAAACAGCTGCGTAACTACAAAGAATAAAAGCAGCAGGGAAAAAGACTGCCCATACTTTGTAATTATTTGCCTTATCATGAATTTGAATTTCTTAACGCTCTCCACTGCGGTGCTGATGCGAATTTGCACTTGCATTTTCAGTTGGAATGCCTTTTGTACATCCTTATGTGAGAAACTAATGAAATCGCTTGCTGATGAAATGAAATTGAATGAACTCGGTACCTCTTTAAATGTCGATCTCGGTGATCATTCAAATTCACTTGAACTTGAATGACCGTATCGTTACATCGAATGCAAATGTGATAAAATTGGGAGGTAAAACCTATACTATTATCATTATCATTATCATTTGAACAAATTGAGATCGTAATCGCGTAGGAGAGCGGCAGCTACGACCTGGCGCTCTCCGTTCAGATCATGAGAGGGACGAACCACTACTCCATGCAGGGCATTATTAACATCTTACAGCAACCAAGCAATTGGGGCAATGTAGAGCATAGCTGCTATACAAGCACGGGATTAAAATTGGAAAGTTTATGCTGTGCTTATATTAAGTGGTAAGCATCGCTATACGTTAGATATCAGTTGATAAAATTTGATTCGTTTCGGAGGTACTCAGCCATTATCTATGGGAACATCCCATTTTCGTGGAGAACTTTCTGTCCCTATATTTAAAAAACCTGGCGGTGGAATTACAAAACAAAACAAAACAAAACAAAACCCCCAAAACTTAGATGACGTTCAAATGCTCTATCCTGCCGGGAAAGCTCATGTTTTACCACCAGGCTCGCATGTCCTCTAAACACATGAATTTCTTGCAAGATACATGACTGAAAATCAGTTGATCGAATGTTCGTTTCCTTAACAAATTGACGAAGAAATTGCTGTTCTCTTCTCTAATTTCTCTGAACATGGCTCACCTGTTTGGCAGTTTGACCCGTTATAACTCGGTAAACACAGGCACGAGTACATGTTGATTCCGTCCTGACACGTTCCTCCGTTCTGACACGGATTGCTGTCACATTCATCAATTTCTGTAAAATAAAACAGAAAATATGAGTAGAAAAGATTGAATAAATTAAAGTACAACCTAAAAAACAACAGCACGTAAAGAATACAAAAAAGAAAAGAAAAGAACACTTTTAACGGGAAGCACAATACATCCATAGTGATTTTGACAAGAAGATTGCATCAGCCAATGATAGAATAGGGTGCAGAACACCACCTGTTTAAAAGAGGGGAAAAAATAGGGGGAAAAATCCACAATGTCACGCCATGTAACATATTTTACGGGCACGGGATTATGATCATGAATTGGTAACCTGTTAATGCTGCATTTAAATCATTCATCATAATTATTTTCTTTACCTTTGAAAGCGTCTTCATAAAATTCATTGTTTGGTTGAACACGTTTTGAATGCTTTTATTTGTTTTTACTTCCCCCCTCTTCTTTTTTTTTTTCTTTTTTTTTTTTGGTTGTACACACTGAAAGACAATACCCAGATAAAAATCTCCTGCATTTTGGATTTATTCAAACATCTAAAAGAAAAAAAAAACCAGATGGAAGACTTTCGTTCCCCAAATTGACATTAAGGATAAAGTCCCCTGGACTCATACGATTGCTGAACATTCAGGATCAGCCTGCGTCACTACAAATTACAAAAGTTGAGTGTAACAGTTTATTGGAACCATTGTAGTTCGGGAATTTGTTGTATTTTGGCTTGCACAGCCTGATAGTCGTATGTGTAATGAACATTGGTGAAACAGGGAGGTGCTATAAGCACCTCCATGGTTGAAATTGTCGAAACCAGCTAGTGAGTATCAATGTTTGATCATATTAAGACAACAAGAAAAAAAAAAGAATTGTAAATGATGCCATACAGATAATAAATCAAGTCAAATCAGATTGTCCAGAAGAAAATTACTCATTAGGAGGATTAATGTTGAAACAACAAAAACTTGTAACTACACGACCATTTTTTTACTTGAAATTTGTTTGTGCCCTGCAATTTTGTAGATATGTAATTCCCAATGACGTACATAGATTATTAAGCCCGTATATCGAAACGAATTTATATTGCATCGAATGGGCAACAGTTTCATATATCTTAATGAGCTAATTAATCACATTCTCCCGGGGTGAATAAACAGTAAACACTGATTATAGGATTCATGGAAGATTTTGATGGAAATCAATATGTTTTACCATATTAAAGGTAATTTAATTGGCTATTAACAAAGTAGGTTAATACAGAGGGAAACCTTACGCATGAGTGAACATGTCCTCCAGGTAAAAAATAATGAAAATTGCAAAATTTACATATTGTCTTTCAATTTGAAATGTGCTTCAAGATAACAATGAAAATTAAATTCCGATTTAACACAATGAGAGACACGAATGAAGTAGCAAATATAAGTTTCGTTCTCTTTCTTTCTTCGTAACCTCAAACAAAATCAAAATGTGAAATTAAAGGGGGCAATACGAATTTTCTGCCAACTCAAACTTCAAAATAACACAGGGAGTAAAAACACAAAGATGACTACATGAACACAATGTCTTTATTTCAATCATTTGATTTAGTAATTCAAGAATTTTTGAGACAAATTCAAAACCAAATATAATTCACAATTTTTCTAATTTGAGAAATGTTCAAATTCCTATCATTTTTGTTAATGTAGGTTTTCCGGGCCAATTTCGCACTTTTGTCAGTCCATTTGATAGAAGGTTCATTCAATTTAGCAAAACCCTCGTCATCGCACAGTCTGTCTTTCAAAATTGTAACTTGTGCGTTCAATTTAGCTTTTCAATCAATTAAATTTGCACATGTGGCTTTCGAATTCGTTAAAAGGGCATTCAATTTGGCTGGTTCTCTACGTTCATTTAAATTCGCCATTCGCCGAAAAGGGTATTTGAGTCATTCAATTTCGCAAATGTTAAGAGCACACTCTACAAGTATATTTGCGAGGTATGAATCTATTATTGTAAACTTTAACTCTAAGTTTTCATCCTAACTATTGCTTTGAGACTGAATTTCCTCTCACTGATTGAGAGGAAATTTACAAGGGTCCGCTTTTTACCATTTGAGAGAATACTTTTGTTTCAGACCTCTGTGGAATAAAAATACTTTTGAATCAAAGGTACAATGCCGAGACACCTTCATGCAGTTTAACAGTCACTGTCACTATCCGCTAACGCTATGCAATCCTAATTATTAAAGTTTGGAATCATAGTTACAGTCCGACCTCTCCTATATCCAGACATGTCGGGACCGGCGCTCATCCGGATAAGAAATTTGAACGGATATGGGAGACTCAATGTTAAATGCAAGCAACTGCCTACTCAATGGTGGCTACATGTAACCTATTGTTCGGAGCCTAATAACCAAATAACCTATTGTACACTGAACTTCCTTCTTTGTTATACTTAATGTTGTTTCGATGAAAATTTGATATGATTTTAAGTTAATTATGTTGTGAATGCGAGAGATCTGACTATAATTTCGAAGAAGAAAACTCAGACACTTTTTTTTTGGGAGGGGGGAGGGGCTTACCCACAAACTCTGTGGGAAAGCATGCAGTATGTCTCTGAATGCCGGGAATGTTGTCAGGTGGAAGAATCTCGTATGGATATGTTTCTACGATGACCTCTCCTTTCTTTCCGGCGATAATGTTACAAGGGTTCTTGATGCCGAAATCCAGGACGCCTGATATCGGGAGAAGATTAGCTCCGCGAGGCCGTGTAGTGGATGATGAGCTTTCCCGAATCATGCCTGACGTTAGCGATCACGAGAATTTTAAGATTTAGTATAGAATATGTTAAATATTCAGTATATTCTCGACTCAGCATAACTTGCATGTTCTGTGGTACTAATGTGACTAACAAAAGACATGGCGAGGGAACATGCAAGTTATGCTGAGTCGAGGGGAAGGTGCATTTCAATGTCTTTTGTTAAACATTTCAGTACTTTAGCAATGATTGACAGAGGAGGTCACAATCAAAATCTTGGCTTGGAAATATTTTTTGTGGGCCTTCCCAAGTAATCTGAAGAGAAATAGAAGAAAAAATCGTTAAAAATATATGGGATGTTTCTAGATATTCGTTTTACAGCAAAAGTGACGTTGAGAGTATCATAAATCAACACAAATCAATATGCATTTGGATTTGAGGACCCCTTTGATAACAACCCTGCGCTTGTTGTTGTTTTTAAATGAACCCCTTTAGGCATCGAAGTGATATTGAATCGATCGGGCCAACATTTTTCATCACATAATCTTCCCATGCTCCACACTGTTTATAAATTAATACGTCCAGAAGTATTGCATGGATTTCACGAGGTTTACAGAACGTATCCCCGTAATGCCAGAAGTAAGATTGTTTCAATTATTATTGATATCGTTATAAGAGAAAAGTCATACGGTTCCAAAAATTTCATTATTTATGCGTGGATTATTGTCAAATTGTTTTTCAGTAACGCCATATAACATATTGATGTAGAGCTTTGTAAACAAAGAATACTGATTGATGTGTGGAGAAATACTCATGCCGATACCAGACAATTTACTTGGGAGAAATTTGTCATTAAATGTAGCATCAAGACTTGACTACTGGTTAGTCAGTAAAAATGCACAGGCAAAAGTTTTGTCAAATGATATAAGACCATGTCATAAAGCTGATCATAATGCTATTTCTCTTAAGTTAAAGATTTCAAATATTTTTAAAGGTCCAGGGTGTTGGAAAATGAACACAGAAATATCAAAAGATGAAATATATCAACAAAAAGTTAAATCGCTCATCAGAAGCATTTCAGGTAATGCATGTTTTTCTTTTACACAGGTATGGGAACTCATAAAGATTAAAGTACGTGAGTTCACGCAAAAGTTCTGCAAAGATAGAGCTTTAAGAAAGAAAGAAGCAAAATTATGCTTAGAACGAAGATTCAGTGAACTTCGGAGAATGATTGATGTAGACAGTGACGTCAAGATACGGAAAGAGTATATATATGTTAAGAAAGAACTTGAACAGGTTAATGAAAGAGAATGTAGAGGCGCAGCTGTTAGAGCAAGAGTTAGGTGGCTGGAAAAAGGGGAAAAGTGTACGAAGTATTTTCTAGGCTTAGAAAAATATAAATCAGATAGAAAAGAGATGAACCAGTTGTTTTCAGTAGAAAAAGACAGATGTTTAACTGAACAAACAGAGATATTACAAGAAATTGTGAAATTTTATTCACTGTTATATAAGAAATCTAATGCTGATGAAAATAAGCAAAATCAGTATATAAACTCAGTTCAAATTCCTTCATTGAGTGAAGAGGGATGGAGTAAATGCGACCGTCTGCTAACAATTGCTGAATGCAAACGTGCGGTTTTTTCAATGAATAAAAACAAATCACCCGGTTCTGACGGTAAACCTATAGAATTCTATCAAACTTTTTGGGATGAAATTCAATTTGTATTGTTAAATTTTCTTAATGAATGTTTTAAAAAGAAAGAAATGTCTGAAACTCAAAAAAATGGACTCATAACATTGATTTATAAAAAAGGAGATCAGCGATATTTAGAAAATTGGAGACCAATTACACTGTTGAACTACGACTACAAGATAATTGCCGCAGTTTTAGCCACACGCTTGAAATCAGTGATTAGTGAAATTGTAAAAGAAGATCAAACTGGTTATATAAAAAATCGATTATCCGATTTTAATATACGAATGACAATCGATATTATTGAATATATGAAAAGAAAAGGAATAGATGGTGCAATGATGATGGCAGATTTTTCAAAAGCTTTTGATGTAATTGATTTTGATTTTGTGTTGATGTGTTTAAACAAGTTTAATTTTGGTAATATTTTTCAGACATGGATAAAAATACTGTATACAGATATTCGCAGCTCAGTGTTAGTAAATGGCTGGATGTCTGAGTCTTTCTTAATACAAAGAGGCATTAGACAAGGATGTCCACTTTCAGCTTTACTCTTTGTGGTTGCTGCAGAATTTATGTCGACCCGAATAAGAAATAACAAGTGTATAAATGGTATTTCTGGTTTACAGATGGAGGAAAATTTTTAAGTGAAATTACTACAATATGCAGATGACACGTTATTTTTTGTTTCAGATAAACAATCATTAGAAAAAGTAAGTGAAGAGTTGGAATTATTTGGAAATGTAGCAGGACCAAAACTGAATAAGAGTAAAACATCTGTTATGTGGCTGGGAGCTGCCAAGTTAAAATGGTCACTCGATGATCTTGATTTAGTGTGGACAGACACACCCACAAAGTACTTAGGGTTTTATGTTTCACCTGATATGGATAAAGCACGAGCATTGAATTGGGAAAACAAACTTACGAAATTGCAAAGACTTTTGGATAATTGGAGAAAAAGAAAACTTACTCTTTTTGGTAGATTGATTATTGTAAAGACCTTAGCTTTAAGTCAAATAGTTCATATACTTATGGTTGACACAATTCCTGAGAAAATATTGAAACGATTGAATAATCTGTTATACACTTTTATTTGGCAAGCAAAAACTGAAAAAGTGAAACGAACTATTATGATTAAAGAGCTTGAAAAAGGAGGTGTTAATATGATCGATCTTTCTAAGCAAAAACTCAGTTTCTGATTGAGATGGCTTGGTCGCACTATAGGTGCAACGAAAGGAACATGGAGTAAAATGTGTTTTTATTGGTATAACTTTTTTAGTGGATTAGAATTGTTACTAAATTCTAATTTGGATTGTTTGAATATGAAGAGGATAAGTAAAGATCAACTCCCGTTGTTTTATATCGAAATATTAGAAGCTTGGTTAATGATAAAGAATGATATTTGTTTAAAATTTCAACCCATGGTACACGGAGTACAATATGAAATTTTGTGGCATAATAAAAATGTAACTTTTCATAAAAATACCTTTTTTTATGATGGTTGGTATCAAAGTGGAATTGTATTTTTTAAAGACTTTTTTAGGAATGGTAAGTTTATATCCATTCCAGAAATTTTGTATCAACTTAAACGACAGAAAAGTAAGCAAACGTTGATTTTTGATTATATTTTATTATGCCAGGCTATCCCAAAAGCATGGATAAGCAATTATGCGGAATCAAGTATAAAGTTTCATAATAGGTCATTAGAAATTCCTAAAATAAGAATAGGAATAAGAAAGCAGAAAAGAAGTATTCAAGATGTTTCAGCCAAACAGTTTTACAAACTATTGTGTACACAATGTCCCGATAGCAACAGATGTTGTATATACTGGGAAAAGATATTCGACTCATCATTTGATTGGATGAATATATTCAAAAGAAACTTGTGTTATTGTAAAGAAAACAAATTGAAAGAATTTAATTTTAAGATTTTGTATAATCTACTACCAGTTAAAAAGAATTTGTACAGATGGCAAATCAAAAGAGATGTAAAATGTGAGCATTGCGGTGTAGATGAAGATAATCTCCATGCGTTTATTGAGTGTAAATTGAATAAGATTTTCTTTTCGTATCTAACAGTTATAATTAAAATTATATATAATGTTGATTTTAAGATAACAGGAATGCATCTGTTAAAAGCCCATAAAGAGACTGAATTAGATTTGCTTTTGACAATTGCCTTTTGGTGTATTTATAAATATATACTGTTAAGAAATAAAACCGGAAAAGAATGTCGTGAAACTAATTTGCAACATTTGTTTGGAAGAGAAATTTGTAAAAGAATAGAGGAAGATTTGAATAGCAAGAAAACATATTATAATTTACCAAAGCAAATGAAGTATGTTGTGTAAATAGTTTGTGGTTTCCTTTTAATCTCAGGAACCCCTCTTGAAGCTCATTGTATTTTTTTTTTCATTTTTGCATAATGTGTTAAAGTTGAATTATGGAGGCAATAAATACCCTGTTGGGGTAAAAAAAAATATTGATGTAGAGCTCTGTATAAGATGAAAAATCAGGAAAAAAATTGTCAAAACGTATAGAAGAAGAACATCCCTTGAGAATAGAAAGATTTTCTTGCCTGTCAATATCACCATTGTGATGGCCGTCTTCAACAGACCGAGAAAACACGAATAATGCTGCGGCTTGGTCTGTGGAAATGGAAGATCTTTAAAATGTCATACACGTCTTTTCAATACATGATCAAATATTGTGAATGAAACGAAACAGTTTTGCATTCTGAAAAAAATACACTTCTTGTCCAATAAATAAATCAAGATAAGAGCAATGAGAGTAATCTTAATGAAAAATAAAAGGCTATGGTGAACGGTAATGATCAAATTAATAGACATGGGATGATGATATCTTACAGCTCTAGGAGATCGACTATTAAACATTAGATATTAGAGCAACTGTGAGGGCAAAAGTGTACTACGGATGAATCTTGTAAAATATGGTATAATCATTGTTTATTTGACGGAACAGTTCGTCGGCAATCATCCGAAACATCGCATATGCAATTTTCGCGTAAGAATGACATTTCGAGAAAATCGCGTTTGGAGTTTACCTGATGTTAAATCTTGATTGCTGCACTTTTATGTTTGTCCATTCCAATTATTTCTTATGTATTAAATGTCAGATTTAAATTCTTACTCTAACGTGTGATGTTTTCCATGAATGGTCAACAACAAGAACAATGGATATAGCTATGAACTCTTACGTAGAAACTATGTGAAGACAGTAATCACATTAAATGTGCAATGATTACAATAACCAGAAATTGCAAAGAAATTGCGCACACCATGCACACATGTTAACATCTCCCACATGTCCTTACAAATACACATACGCATAAATGTTGAAAGGATTCAAATATCATTTAGATAGAAACAATATTTGTACTCTGAAGTAAATTGTATACTCACGCTTTTGACTTCCAGTCCCCTTTTTGCCTGCATTATGTTATTCCTGATGGCAAAGAATAGAGAACAAAATCCCTATCATTGCAAAGTTATTGAACTGTCATCCGAACTTGAAACTCAAGCTGCACCTACACTCGAACAACTGGGAAGATATCTGTCTAATCCAAATCTAGATGTCCCGAAGATCTTTCAAAATGCAGCGTAATGGAGATAACGTTAAAGCTGATTGGATGACCGTAATCATGGTAAACCATGCACTGAAAAGTATACCAAGCTACGTCCTATGCCTTTAACATACGAAGGAAGAGCGGCTCCAATGACAGGGCCAGTAGTTTCCCACTGGTAAGAGCTGATTGGATAACCGTAAACAATGCAGGAAGTACAAGCCACGCCCAATGCCTTTAACAGTGGAAGGTCGAGAGGATCCAATCGTAGGAGTGTATCCTCATTGGTAAGAGCTGATTGGATAATCATAAACGATGCACTGCAAAGTACAAGCCGCGCCCAATGCCTTATTAGGAGCAGGGGAATCCCATTGATTGGATAACGGTAAACACTGCATCGTAGAATATATCATTCAAAGGTAGAGGGTCTCCAATGAAAACAGAAGTGCTATCATATTGGTCGATTTTAGATGTTTATGGCAGGGAGGTAAAAGAGATTCCAGCTCTCTGCTTAGTAGGAACTTTTGCTCTTCCATACTCACTGTATAGATATATACTGAAGCCAGAAAGGTCGTGTTGTCTGATCGTAAGGTGCGCGTTGCCAAAACGTACGACCTGGGGACCGTTTCATGAAACTTTTTGTCGATGATTTACACTGACAACTGTTAAAAGCTACTGAAATCCTTGCGTCTCCGACGACGAACTCGTTGATGAAACGCCCCCCCCCCCCGTGTTATGGTCTTAAAGGGGAAATCCAGTCTAAATATAAGTTAGTCTGATAAGAAAGATTAAAATATCACGAGTTCAACGGTATAATTTTGATCGAAGTTACGCTGTTTTTTTGTTTGTTTTTTTTTGGGGGGGGGGGGAACAGTTCTTGAACGGTCAATTTGAATATGGAAATGGCAAAGTGAGTATGTCATTCCCTCACAACAGTTACTTACGATATATAAACTTTTGAAATTTCCAGTTTTTCATTTAAATGCAATTATGCCCGAGGCTCAAATCCTCGTATATCTAATTATCTAATTATCACTATTCTGAAGTTATTCAACTAGGAATAACATCATACATTTAATAGACTTCAATGACAGGAGCTTTGAATTTTTGTCACTTTTTTGTTATAAATACGATCAATGAAATATAGTGAGGGTATGACATGGTTTTCTCACTCATTTGCATATTCATATACAGTCTACAAGAGCTGTTTTGCAGAAATTAGCAAAACTTAAAAATTTCGTAACTTCCGTATTTTTATCCGATTTCAGTCAAATTTTCCCGCAGAACTTGCAAGATTTTACTCTTTTTTATCAGACTAACTTATATTTGGACTGGATTTCCTCTTTAAGGTCGTAAAGCCATAAGTCCTACAGAGTATGCGGAGGGTTTAAAAGCCCTAGTCGCACTAACAGGACTGGTGACATCACACTTCCGGTCTTAAGGTCGTACGACCAGATCGATCGTACAGTGTGCGGCGGACTTTAGTCTTTTTACACTCCTTTACAACCGTCAAGGATTTGTGTCTGCAAACTGGTCTTCATCCAGGGTTTCTGTTATTCTTTGTTTTTGTATCTTTGTTTGTTATTATTTTGTCTTGTTTTATTGCTGTTTGTTTGATTGTTGTTGTTGTTGTAAATCACAATATGGCTTGTGGATATTAACTGCTTTGAGCACTGAGGTCTGCACTCTCCGAGTGCATTTCTTGTTTACCGTGTTCCATTCATAGACACAGCTATCCGGTCTAAATACTGATACGTCTGCAGATGACGAAGAATGTAATGTCTACTCGTAATGTTATACATGTCATCATGCAGAGGGACATGCTTTATGAGAACCGGATATGTTGCGAGCCTGTAATCTGTAATTCATTACAAAAGAACTCGATGTGTCCGTTCTCGAAACGGACTCCACCGTTTGTTTGTTTGTTTGTTTATTTGTTTGCTTGCTTTTTCTAGCTATTATACCGGACTTCTGCATGATAGACTAATGCTTTTATTATCATAAAACGCTCAATTTCGCCGTCATGACCTCGTGTACAGCGTGAATGATTTCATAATTAATTATCCTATTTTCCATTTAAAATAAATGTGAAAAAAAAAAAAAAAGTGGTCGACCATAACGGTAGTCCTGATGACTTTACAATTCATTTAGGGAAAAAAAAAAGATAATCAAGGTGATCGGAAATACAAAAAACAACAAAAAAAATGTGTTGATAAAAAAGGTAAAATGAAGCATTAAGTCAGTGCGTCATTTCCAGATGCATTTTGCATCTAATTAAGGCCCTATGAGCATGACATTATGTATAGTAGACTTGATAAAGGGGTAAACGCTGCATCTTTGTTTAGTACAAATATCCTGCTCGACAGAGATGTTTCCTAGGGCAATTGAATATTTTTCATCCATAGAGACACTCTGCAACTATGCAAATAAACCGTAATTTGCATAATTTATGTAAAAATACGTGTAAAAATAGTAACAAAAATGCATCGAATAAAAATGCCTAATTTGGTATGAGGTATTCCTTATAAGGTATGTGGAAACAATTCCTGCAAAATTATATCTCAAATCTATTCAAATAAACATGAAATTTGCGTAATAATGCAAGTTATCGTGCAAAAATTCCTATTATAGTTTAATACACTCATGCATTTTGTAGTACAAAGTTCGTACCTGGAATGGATGTTCCTTGGGTCAAAAGAAAATGATTCAAAGAGACAGACTGTCTCTATGCAAACAACATGTTATATAATGTATATACTATACATATCAATACCTACACATATTTAATCAGAACAAAACAAAGAACAATGTCTTAAATCGCTTTGAACTTAATATCCAAAAAGCCAATCGAATAGGACAATATTCAAGCAAAAAGACACTTAAGTTGCTTATGGTTCCACATTATTTACATAACTTACTCTCTAAAAAAGATTGAGTGATAATATTCACTATTGAAGGAGTGAATACAAAAAAGAATGAATTTAGAGTGAAATGGGAGTGAATTTTGAGTGAAAATGTTCATTTTCACTCATTTTGGAGTGACCTCAGGGATCACTCGAAGATTTTCAAGAGTGAATATTATCACTCGATTTTTTTTTTAGAGAGTAGACATTCTATGTATACAAGATGAGAAATTTCGGAACTTATTGATCTTTAAAATCATTTTATCATCAATTTTCTCTCATCCATGGCATCATTGTATAAATGCTTTGCAGGACATTGCAGGATGGGAAAATAGCAATTGATAGTGACACTCTTGATATATAAGGTACATTGGAATCACCTCTTATGCAATTCGGAACAATATCGTTTACAAAAGTACACTTTATTATTTCACGTGTGAGTTTCTCAAATTTGTCTCCCTCTATACAAATTAAATTCGTTAGGATCGCACTGCTGATCTGTAAATTAACAAACATGTCGGAAAAAAGGAACCAGTGGGACTCAAACCTGTCATCTACTGCTTTCCGGGCAGCGACACTACCACCAGGCTATCATCCCTGGTTGCCGGCAGAGACACGATGAACATGGAACAAATACCCAAGCTTCGAAACAAGTGAACAAGTGAGCACAAGGTCAAAGTGGTGAGAGCATGGAATAGACTTGTAAAGGTCAGAACAAACCAAGATGAGCAAAGAGAGAACTCCGCTGAATGCAACATGCAATTTTCATCTAAATCCGTTCCCCACTTTTTGAGTTATTTTGCACAAACAGACAAACAAACGGTAGCGAAAACATAACCTCCTCACTTGGCGGAGGTAACAAGCAAGCTAGATAACTAACTAACTAACTAACTAACCAACGGTAATGAAAAGATAACCTCCTCCCTTGGCGGGGGTAACTATGAAGGAATGAAGACAATAGAATAAAACACTTCCATCACGGCTAATGTAATGAGAAAATTAATCATCGCTGACTCATAACATGTTGTTGCTAGGCAATCAGGTAACATTGCAGGAAGATGGTAATACAAAAATTGTTATGTCTTTCTGCTTTCAGAACGCTCCGTCATAATCGACAACCTCGCATCAGGGACGTGAAAAAAAAAGATAGTTATCACAGAATACAATCTGCGTGGATAGATATGGAGACGCAATGCAACAAAATACTGTGAATTCCAAATGATTCATGTCCAAGCTGGATTAGGAATATGACTTTGAACGTTCAGAGCTAAAATACGGGCATACTGTTGGTTCTCTCTCTCTCTCTCTCTCTCTCTTTCATAAATGTCTATAATCTTAAAGTGTTTGTATGCATTATGTATAATATGTATATTACATGTGACATGCATCACAAAATCAAGGAAAAGTCGCACCCCTTGATTTTACGTGAGGACCCAAAAAGGTTCAACGGGTCATTCAAGTCGATCTTGACTTGTTCATGTTTCCTGAAAGAACGATTCTTCTACACTCAGCAAACAAAAAGGAAACACTTTTTCAAGTTCATCTTTCCCATAGACTGTTTGGCTCAAAATGGTGTTTTATATACCATGTTAAAAGTAGTTTGATTAGCTATCAATCTATAGTTAGTCAATCAAAAGTTGATCTTTACGCATGAGTGAACACATTCGTTTTTCTTTTCGAAGGCACAAAAGTAAAAATTGCAAAATGGACAAGTTGTTATTGAAGCATATTTGCTCTTCTATATTATAATGAGAACAAAAGACAACTTCAACACAATAGAAATACAAATTAATTTGCCAAAATCAACCTATGATCTCTATAATGTCTCTGTAACCCTCCAAAGATAAAGAAAGGCAAAAAATGGAGGGAAATGAAGAATCTTGTGTCAAATCCGCAGTAAGAAGACATGATAGAAAAAAAATATGGTAACATAAAGAGATAGATTTGAAGCGTTATCCAAATTAAGAAAATTTCAAATAATATTTGGTTCTTGAATTTGTCTCATGCATTCTTGAATTCCTTAATTGAAAGGTAAAATGAAGAAATTCTGTCGATTTTATCACCTTTACGGCTTACTCCATATGTCATTTAAAGTTTGAATTGATGGAAAATACTTATGTTCCTCCTTTAGTTTCCCACTATGTTTTTGTTTTGAATATAAAGGGAAACAAGGGAACGGAAACTTATTTCTGCTGTTTCATTCATGTCTCTCATTGCGTTAAATTGGTCTTTTGTTATCATTGCTATCTTGGAGGGCATTTGCAGATGAATTTCACTATCCAATTCTGCAGTTTTCACTTTTCTGCCTTGGAGGACAAAAACGAATTTGTTCACTCATGCGTACATTTTCCCCTTTATATAAACCTACTAGGTTGATAGCCAATTGAATAGTCTTTGATGTGGTATAAAACACATTGATTTTTATCAAAATCTTCTATGGAAAATATTAACTGTAAAAAGTGTTTACTTTCTTTCTTTTCTTTTTTTTTTTTTGCTGAGTGTAAATTATTCCTTAGTTTGAATCATAAAATGAATCGAACAGTATGTTTATAACGGTTTTTCTGTAACCCCCTTTTTTTGTAGAGTAGTGTGGTCAGGTATGTCTGGAGGTCCCTTTTCATATCCTTTGCAGACTCTTCATTTTCAACTCTAATTACTTTTGAAAGCAAAATGCTAATGCTTTGAAAGTTGGCATTGATATTGGACAAAATGTGCTAATAGAGCATGCCTAGTTTTAGCTTAATTTGATCATCCCTTCATTGTTGTTGCTCCGGTGGTTTACATCCTCTTTTTGTCCTATTTATTGCACAACTTGCACGGCTTGGTAAAGATTGGTATAAGCGCTTGAATAGACCCTGTACTTCAGAGCATCTTTCTCAGTTCACACTTTTCCAGAGTGTGTGCTTTCTTTCTAGTATTTAGATAGGTTAGGAGAGTCCATTTAAATTGAGTTATGTATCATTTTAAAGTTTAGAGTCTGCTCTTTTAGAATCTGCCCTTAACTAAAAATCCACGTTTGGCGACTTTTTGTTGGTGGTTTTGTGATGCAGAGTCAGATATATACACTTTGACCCTTATTTGCATAACCAAGATGGGTATGTCTCATCTTTTTATCATTATGAACAATTTGGAGAGCTCTTACAGCTATAAGCCTGCAAAATTTTGCAGCGGCCGAATTAATGTCGTCTTCATCACAATACAAAGGGAAATCGCCTGTGTATGCGTTTACAATGCACATGGCAATGTGATTTATATCTGCACTAAAGAGGCAGTACCTCAATTTTAAAAAAAAAATGCTAAAAGAAAAACTTTTTTTTTTTCTACATCCTGTTGCGTTCTGAACAGCACGGGTCCAAACTTACTTTTCTGGCGACAGAGACAGCGCCTTTAACCATGCAGCTATGTGCGCCCCCACGAACCAAGCGTGTGGAACATAAGCTTAAGGCCGTGTCACACCTTTCCGGGCATGCCGGGCAAGCCTTGCGTACGACTTGCGAAGAACAATTTCTATTACCCGGAGGTCCCCGCACAGGACAGCACCTAGCACGTATCTCACCCATAGTAACCGGAGTTGCGTGGGGATTTTTGCAGGCAGACAAGGATTTCGGCGAATTTCGCATGTGTCTTACCTGCTGGACCCGTGCTATTTACGTTCTACTTACGTCTATTCTGTTTGACCTGAGTGTAGGCGCATGGGTGGCGAGTGAGGGCTGACAACTAGGTGAAGGAATTCCCCTGAAGGAATTCGATATGGCAAATGTCCCACAGAATGTCATGGAGATGACACGCGCTTCCGGCGCAAAAGCATAGATCCAAGTGCAACTTACGTACTTCAAGCGGGTCAACTGCCTGTGACTTGCAGCAGATACGGGCCTCTACTGGTGTTCTGCGTGGACCTCTGCGGGCAATCCCCGCGACTCACCCGGAAATGTTTTTGTCATGCTCAAAACTTGGCTGCGGGTAAATCGGACTCGCGTGCGCACCTCAGGGCAACTGCGGGCAAGATATGCGCTATGTACTGCCAGGTGCGGGCCAACTGCTGGGAGGTCCGTTACATCCCTTTATAAGCTACCAGTGAAACGTGTCATAACAAATATTGTAGAATACGATCACCACCGATTGCATTTAAAGAAGAAAGATACCCAATTGAACACTAGTCTTACCTCGTCACTCAGGGTGATTTCAGCATACTCTGTTCTAAACTGTCAGAGATGCCGATAATATACACATCACCTATGGCTCCTAGTGAAACAGCCATAACGAAAATAAAGGCTTGGCCTTTTCCAAG
Organism: Diadema antillarum; assembly: GCF_040938485.1. Classification (NCBI taxonomy): domain Eukaryota; kingdom Metazoa; phylum Echinodermata; class Echinoidea; order Diadematoida; family Diadematidae; genus Diadema; species Diadema antillarum. Next base: position 86,501 of record NW_027271375.1, read on the forward strand.
GCAGACCCCTTCATACACATTACACTCGGCAGGGCGTGGCACTAATATCCTCTTCACAGCAAAGCCCATATCTTTCCTCTCTGTCTACAACCCCGTCATTGGATCGAACAATAACAATCTTGAATTTCAAAGAGATGAGCGAGACGCTGTGCACCTGGCCTAGAGTTATCTAATTATGTTATCATTCCTACTCAGGTTGGATTATGTGAATGTACACATTCAAGTATAACAAGAACAAACGTAGAGAAAAGGGAAGAGAAAACGAGAGGTGGCAAGGGGAAAGCCGCATAAGGGCAATTTATAACCTTGCGTGTGACAATGAATCAAATGCATTAGATTAGACTTTCTAGAGCTAAAGTGATATGACATTCCATATGCACGTATCCACACGTAATGTTCTATCAATATTCCAGCATAGACTTTTGTACACACATACAATTTCGAATTTAAAAACCAGAGAAGTAACTAAGTTTGACAATGGCTACATTTGTATGTTGTCAACAAATGTGCAATTAGGAAAATAATTTTCTCGAAAACATTGTAAACACATTTTTGAATTCATTATTTCCAAAAGTCTTAAACGCTTGAAAGGGAAGATAGTGTACAACATCGAATAAAATTGTATATTTTGGAAGCTACAATGGAATCCAATAGGCACCGTTCAAATATCTTCGTGTTTTCGTGAACTGAATTCTGATAAAGTTTATACAGACGTTTTGCAATGCGACAAAATAAGGAACAAAAATCAGAAGTATCTTGGACTATGACTAAAATGTGGGATCATTTGTTGTTAACAGATAGTTAGTATTAGAATATGAATTGTTATTTAAAATGAGCCAAAAAAAAGACACACAAACACACAAACAAATACAATCACGTTCAGCATTTACTCTTGAATTGAATTGAATTCAGTTCAATTCAGATGATTTTTATTTCCATATAGCAAAGTAATATAAAACATCTATTCCTCCCGTTTGTCTCTAGGATTATTCAAAGCTTACGTTTTCAACGCCGGGTAGAAACAAAAGACGTTGACTATTGATGCACTTATCCACAGGCTGTGATTTATCTCGTTCACTTTACATACCGCGCTCTGCTTGGTAGCGTTTACGTCATCACAGTCACTACGTACGTCATGATAACTTTCGACCAATCAGAACAAAGTTCTTTGTATTTATGATGAGACCACGCATTTTGAGTACGTCGGCATCCGAGAACGTGAGATCTGCCAGAGTGACGCGTCGTTTGTGAGGTTCGGTTGCCTTGACCATAAATAGCCATGAGCGAGCTCACCACACTTATTACGCCTCGTATCCTAAGAAAAAAATACGGGGGGGGGGGGGGTGGGAGAGAAGTAAGCTGCTTTTGACGCTGGTGAATTGAAAGGGAGAATGAGAAAACGCGGGCAGTAATCACACATAACATCCACTATCTCTACAGTTCATAGGTCAGTGATTACCTCCCTCTCGTTCGAAGACACACAGGCACCGTGTTGCTCTCTTTGCCTTGACGTAGTGGGCGTACCAGTCAATTCGATCCGCACACACATTGTAACAGGAACACGTTAATGCTTTGAAAGTTGTATGACTACATTTTGTTTTCATCCACTTTATCTTGAGTCGGAGAAATCATTTCGGTGATCATCGATCAACTACATTGTATACATTCGTCAAGTCAAGTCTATCGTTATTCCGTGTCTGCTAAGAGGCTTTATCACTGATACTTTTAATGAAACAAATAAGCACCCATTATTCCATTTGAAGTGTATATTCCATTTCGAAATTTACAATAACCGCTCGAAATGATCAGGAAGGAAGCTGGAAAATGTAAATGCTTTCCACAGATTTCATTTTAAAGACAAAACGCATTTTTATTATCATGGAGTGGAAATCATTATTCACGTCATGTTCATTTTTATGTTAAAGGCATTATTTACCATTTGCAGATGAAACAAAAACCAAGCTTTAGTGCTTCAAAATAGTTCTAAAATGTGAGTTGAGGATAGAAACAACAAAAAATAATGTGAAAATATTACTAAGTACAATCAGTGTTCAGTATCGTTGAATATACAAAATGTGAACAATAGTTACAATTAGATTATTTCTGAATTAAATCGTCTACAGTCATGGTTATATCTCCTTATATCTTAGGCTTTATTGAGATTTTTTCCTATAATATAGTAAAGTTGTGATACAACTGACCTAACTATCAAATGAGGTAATTCGAACATTTTGTAAATCACTGATCCCAGTGGTAAACAGTACCTTTAATCACATATGTTCCATAGGAGAAGCCCTCTGAAACTGTGTCATATTGTGTCGTAACAATTCAAAATCGGAAATGTACAGACATCCTCAAAGAACAAACAAACAAATAAACATACTAAAATCTATCCCAGGATTGCCGTTTCAACGTCATCGTTTAAAAACATATACCTGGTATATTGTATCTGTCTTTCAACACTTGGACCATATTAAGGTCTCACACCTATGGATGGAATGAACCCTAGCTTAGAGAACCCCTATAGAGGTTGTCATGCCAGACACTAACATAAATCCTGGAGTATGAGAAAATAAAATCATGTGGGATAAGAATTCAAAATTATTGAGAGTTAGCTAGAAGTTGTTAAAGATGGCAATTTACTCTCCATTCAAAATTATGCTCTCTTTTAGATTTAGAGAAACTTCTGGTTCATTTGATTTACTTAGTAAAGTTCACGAGAAGTGTGATATTTTGACGGTACACGTTTTTACTATTAGCGAGAAATACGCTATAATTTTGTTGGATGAAAAACAGGAAATATTGCATTCTTCATCTGTCTTATTTCTCTTGAAAAACGTATGCACTTTGACCCCTCTTGGTAAAAAAAAAATCAGAGCAAATCACACGAGTTTTGCATCTGTTTAGCTTAGACTTAGTATGAAAAAAAAAATCATCTCTATTTCATGATATCTAAGTCAATATCAAAGTTAATGGCATAAACAATATACCCATTTGAAGAAATTAATAGCACTTTTTGTATAAAATGTATTAAGGCTTCCTTGTGATAAAATACGTCAGTCGTACACAGAGCTAGCACGTTTCATCAGTATTCTACAGATGGCGCTGTGTAGGCAACCCACGAGCAGACATAACCTTGGTGTTCTTAATCCGTGTTGGGTCAATAAGATCATGTTTAATTAAAAAAAAATGAATACATTGTACTACATAATTGTATTGATAACGGTGCACAATTATTTCATACTACCTTATCTTCTGTTTGGAATGTTTTTATTGTGCTGATAGTCCAGGCTAAAAGGCACCCAACCTTGTTTTTTGATATATACAATGTCTTTTGATGGTTTCTTGTCAATTCGAGGGTGCTGATTCCAAATTCGATTGATGCCACTCGCGTAACCTTGAGCATTTTCGGCAAAATGCAAAAATCCAAAATGGCCGCCAGATATGCTAATTCGGCCGTGAGAAACACAATAATGTGCATTATATGACCAATTATTCCACCAAACTTTGTATATTTCTGTTCCTAGAGTTACTCCATCTGCATTTGCAAGAGAATTTTCATTTCATATAGGTTCATTTAGTATTTAAAGCTCATTTTTATTCAAAATGGCCGCCATTCCTATGCTTACGTGCTATAATGAATGGCAAAACATATTATGCATGGAAATATAGAACAAATTTACTGTATTTCCAGTCCCGTACCTACGCTGTCATAAAGTGTTGCATGTGTAATACAAATATGTTGGGTGTCACTTACAATATAGAGGGCATTTGATATTCATAAACCTGAGCATATATTTGAGCATTTGATATTCATAAACCTTACGATGTTTAACACAATTTCTTATATACTTCATTTTGTCTCAACAACGAATATAAGTTAACTAAACGTCTCGCAAGAAATCAATATACCATCATATTCTACATGCAGGTTGAATATAGAAATGTAATAGTAACACAATATATTAAGAAGTCTAGATGAATGGTATTTATCAAATAATGTTGAAAATGGAGGGGAAGCTAGAAAGCAAAGCTTCTAATATGCATTCCCCTAAAACCATATCAACAAAGTACAGAAAAATCCTATACAGTAAGTGCAGAGATACATGGCTGCAGACAAAAACACATCGGACATTAATGACCCAACTAAAAACCCTTTACATTGTACATGTAGGTTTTTTTTTTTTTTTTTTTTTTTTTTTTTTTTTTTTTTTTTTTTTTTTTTTTTACCAGCAAGGAGTTGGGGGGGGGGGGGGAGGAGGGAGGATTCCTGGGGCGAGTTTGAAATGGATCATAACCTCTATCACTTTGATATGATATAATTTAGAAGTACCGCCGTGATATTATCGAGCAAACTTGATTTTCTTCTTGAATTAAAACAACAAAAACTTGTGAAGGCATAAACGAAACTGTCCAAACGTAATACCGTACAAATCATTCATTAAACATCAACCAAGGAGCAATGTGAGATACCTCTTTCAGTTCTCTCACAGTTCCCCCAGGTATTGATAATAATTATACACTTTGACATCATGATCTCATTCAGTATTGTCTTAAAACAAAAACTTTCATTTTTATTGTCTTTAAAGAACCCTTTAATTGGATGTTTGGCAGCAGGCGACATCAGCCCCAAATTTGAAGAATTCTCAGGCTAAAGATGCATATTAGTCCTGCAATTGCTTTAATTGCAACCACATCTGGGTACCGTTTCATGAAACTTTTTGTCAGTGATTTACACTGACAACTGTGAAAAGCTACTGAAATCCTTACGTCTGATTGGCTGATAGCAAATTTGTCGGTGAAAACCTCCGACGAACTCGTTGATGAAACGCCCCCTGGTGATGTTCAGCACTTCCTCAGGGGTCAGAGGGCGATTATTTGCCATAGAAACAGTTAATGAAGACATGAAGACTTGCTTGATCACCACCCGTTGAAGCCCTATTATGGCTTTGTTGCCAGGCCAGAGACAGTTGTAGGTAACTTGGGTGGTATCAGAGATGACATGAGACCAGCATCTGCACCAACCTGTTATGGGGTCAAAGCTTTCAAGTTACGTGAGGGAAATCTAGGCTTGTGGGATTTCAGACGCATTGATGGCAGGTTGTTCAAGGGGGCATTCCATGAAGCGCTTTGTCAGATCTTTTCTTTTGGACAGCTGTTATAAGCTACTAAAATCCTTGCATCTGATTGGCTGAGAGCAAATTTGTCAGACAAATTTGTCAGACAAAACGCTTCATGAAATGTCCCCATGCTATCGTGTTTAGAAGGTCAGGGTATGCGTTGACGGCACTGGTGACACTTGCCATCCTTTCCTTCCAGCGTGAGGGAGAGTGATCGAGTGCCAGTGAAGGAGGGTAGACTTCCTTAGCCTATGCTTGGAAGGCTTGCCACAGAGGGCTACCTTGAACATAGCGTTGGCAAGATGGTTATTAAGATGGAAGGCATGGGTCTGATGATAATCTTATAAAGGTTTGGGCAAAGTCTCCAGAAGGTGAAGTACTCCTCTATTGTCTTGAGATGGGTCAGTACTCGGCTGATGTCATCCAAGGACTTTCTATGAGACGTAGTTTACAGCCACCATCAAGGAGGCCATCATTCAGAGTCCTAACACAGCTGGTCTGGTTACCTAGAGCAATCCTGAATCTGCAAGTGCTGAAGATTAAAGACAAGCAGTGTGAAGTTGCTATAAAACTGCTTTCAGAATGAGGCAGCACTGTACAGATCTCAGAGTCTCCCTTGACATCAATATACGCTAATACATTCACTCCGAAAAAAACGGTGGTAAAATTCATCTACCATATATAATTCATCTGGGTTAACAGGAAAAACTTTGGGGTATTGTTTTCATTTCAGTGAGGTGGTCCGTTTTTTCCCCCTTTTCCCCTACCTCATATTCTTTCTCGGATGAGGGGACTGAAAAGTTTGTATGATATAGCTTTTAGATGATGTAGAACAGGACAGGTAATTGGAAATTTCATTTTGTCATCATTTGTGATTCAGCCGTTTAATTCAGCAAATGAGAGCGAATATTATGATGTTAAACATCTCAAGGAAAGGAAGTATCAAATGTTCATATCTAATAATTCCTGATAAGCAATCTTGATGTTGGCGTCAATTCAAGCTTTGGTGGATTTTTTCAAATTCCTAGGGAAAAATTCAGATTGAGGTACGTAGCAAATTCGGATGTTTGCATCAAAAATAAAACAGCTTTTGTTACTAACAACCTTCTGATTTATAATCAGCACACAAATTGATAAACAGTGTACCTGAGTGACTAAAAAAGAAAAAAAAATGTTTATTTCCATGTACACTTTGCATTTCATATTGTGCAGGGGTATATGAGTGGCTTCCATTTTGAAGTTTTGTATTAAAAAGAATATAATATATAAAGCCTAAAACAATATATTTTCTGTTTGTTTGCTTGTTGGTTTGCTTGTTTTGCTATTGGCACTCATCAGATTTGCACTACACATGCAAAACTTGATAAAAGCGTAGGTATGTGACTGAAAATTCGTCTTCTATTTCTATGCATATTTTTTGCCATTCATATAGTACATGAGTATAGGAGTGGCTGCCATTTTGAATTGAAAATAAGCTTGAAATGCTAAATGTGCCTCTTAAAATGAAAATTTTCTTGCATGTGCAAGTAGAATTACACAAGGAACAAAAATTTTAAAAACTTTGATGGAATAATTGGTCATAAGATTGACATAACTGGGATTATCATGGCCAAATTAGCATATCTGACGGCCATTTTGGATTTTTGCGTTTTGCCGAAAATGCTCAAGGTTACGCGAGTGGCATCAATCGGATTTGGAATCAGCACCCTCGAATTGACAAGAAACCATTAAAAAAAACATTGTATATATCAAAAAACAAGGTTAGGTGCACTTTCTATGGAGCCTAGCCTGGACTATGACTTCAATGAAAATAATGGTATGAATCCTAATCCACAACCTAATCACTTAAGTTTGTCTCGTCCTTTAAAAAAAAAAAAAAAAAATCTTGTTTTTCTGAGCATACTTTCATGAGACATCTTTGGGACTTATTATATATATATTCTATAACACACGCCGAAATGCGACATAGATATTATGTCACAAATATTTGATTATACGGGTAACTTGTGTACACAAAGTTATCAAAGATACTTTATATTAACTCAATGTTTGCAATTCATCTAATGTTTGTCATCATTGCATTATCTATTATAATTTTAATACATTAATGGGTTGCATCATTACTGCAGAGATAAAAAAAAAGTCTTATGGCAATGTCATAAGAGAGATTTCAAACTAAAATGATTTGAATGTAACCGAGAATGCAGGAAACACTGCTAATTTAGATATGAAGGAATGGTCATACAGAAACCTTTTGTAAAAGGGTCGACCATGACATTACATTAACTATCTAGAAACTGTTATCAATTGAGGGCCATGAATCTTTGCATTTTCGTTTTCCGGGTGACAAGGGGTTAGGTAAACACGAAAATTCTCATGAAAAATGAATCACGGGCTGTGGAACAAGCGGGACTGGGCTAGCTACTGCTGCATCCCCTTGACTCAGGACGAGCCTCTTGACGAGCATTTCACTGACAGCCACCCCCCCCCCCCCCCACACACACACACACAAACATACATATTTCAAAAAGGACAAAACAAAACAAAACAAAACAAACGGTAAAAAAAAAAACAGGACACAAGCAAAAATGTTCTACGCCCCCTGCAAATCTCTCTCATACACTCCATGCTCTGCAGCTGAAACGCAAATTTTCATGTAGCGTTTGACTTGTTCGGTTGACGTCCTACCCTTTGTAAAGAGCGCCACCTCATGATCACGTTTGCATACCATTCGCTCTTCTAAACCAGAGTTTGAAAAGAAGTTTCTTGAATGATGAATGATACTTATGAAGTCTTGAATATCTACCTTACGCATGCCCCATGTCAGTTTTGTGTGTGTATTATTATATATACATATGTACGTATCTGTATGCGTGGTTTGTTTGTTTATTTATTTTGTTTGTTTGTTGTTTTTTGAGTGTGTTTTTGCCTGCCTTTATTTTTTTTTCTGTAGTTTCCTCGATCCTTTCGCTTGCTTTGTGTTTGTTCTGAAAAGAATGTGGTATTTCTACTCACATTGTACTTGCACAGATTTTTCCGTATACAAGTAATTATGTGTATGTAATAATATGGTTACATATCATATAATCCGGTACATACATACGATATGCGAAAACCATATTCATACACTTATATACTATACGCATGCACATAATTGTACCATACGCAATATTGGCAAATTGTGTAGTAAGTGCAAAGTGGGGCAACTTACGCACAAATAATGACCTCATGCAATGAGCACGTTTAACGTTCCGACTTTATGGTTGATGCATATTCTTGTTGAAGATTGATGATCTTAATAATAAAAAAAAAAACACCAGGAGTGTAATGAGTGTTGTGTTTGAGTGTGTGTGTGTGTTTTCGGAAGCCCTGTTACAGAAACTCACTCCCTATATCAACCCTAATTCGACGAATTTGAGTAACTTTGGACCAGCGACAAAAGTAGATTACGACAAGAAATCAATACACTGAAATTGATGATCAAATAAAGAATAAACAAAGAAAAAATACATCTGACACTCCAAGACTACCCGTATTGAGTATGGTGGCAATCCGACAAGTTAGAAAATGTAGCCAGTTTGTTTGTTTTTTCTTTGAGAACATGGCATTAAAGCACATGTGAAAAAGAACTAAAATCTCTCTTTTCTTTTCAAAACAAAAGGTAAAAATAATATCCCCTGGCCCTGACAATAATATCTTTTGACATCTTCTTTTTCGTGAATGATGTGATTGCTTAAATTGTTTTGATGATTTCTGGCATGTCTTGCCCTCACATTTTTTTTCCATGAACCTTTAGAACCTGCACCGGCCTGGCAACACGCTTATAGTATATTGTATTTGGATGCTGAATAGTCCTAAAAAAGAAGGAGAATAGAAAGATGAAAAAGAAGAAGAGAAGAAGAAGAAGAAGAAAAGAAGAAGAAAAATAGGTAGAAAAAAAGATAGGGAGGCAAATTTATTGGTACAACGAGCAAGAATTCCTTTTACTTTCAAGTTGACTTTAACGAGAGAGCACACCACTAAAGTTTGAGGAAAATCGGACGATCCGTTCATGATGTCACAGAGTTTTGTTGTTGTTGTTGTTGTTATTTTTTTAAACATTTATAAGTACCATTTCCTTTGACTTGGTTCTGACAAAAAAAAAAAATAATAATGTTAAGAGTGATATCCCCCAGACTTTCTAACAGAGGTGTATAAGTCAAGTGCTCTTTCAAGATGCTAGAAAAATGAACTTTTGCGGAATTCTCTTGTTATTTTCCTTATATCATTGTTTTGCAGTGACGTCACGCATTGCTTGAGTCTTCTCACCCAGTGGTGTGGTATGGCGGCATCAAAACTTTAAAAATTTATAACTATAGTAGTTTTGAACAGATTGACCGATTATCCTCAAACTTTCACCGATGTGTTCTATTAATATTGCTGCATTTACCATAGCCATTCACGGCACATTATATTCTCCTTTAATGGAGCCAATAGACTGTTTCTGAAATTGATGTTTCTCTTCTTATAGCCTATAATAGGGCCTATATATCTCAACGGAGGAAACGCTGTCGCCACTGCCGCGACTCGCACACATACCACCAAGAAGCCAGGCGACTCCCGTGACTCTAGGGTGACTCCAGGGCGACGTCTCTGAAAGCGGATAACTTATTCGTCCGGAATTCGGGGAGTCGTCGCAGCGTCTCCAAGAAGTCTCCTCAGTCCCGGAATCCTTATGCCCCAGTCACACAATGCTTTACGATGGATTACGTCCGCCGCGGATAGATACGAATGAGTGGACGCAGGGGGACGCAGCGTGGACGCAGGCATCCGCAGGGACGTATGTAGACGTAACTGTCCGTAACTCATCCGTAAAGAAACGCGAAATGACGTCGCCAAACCTGCGAAATTTTGAAATGTTCAAAATTTCGCAGAGGGACGCCAGGGACGCAAACTTACGCAAGTAACCGTAACCAAACGTAATTATCCGTAAATGAACGTAACTACCCGTGGCTTGGACGCAGACCATCCGCAAAAAAATTTACCTACCGTCCGTTTGCGTACGCTTACGTATACCGTAAATATCCGAAATTAGCCGCAAGTTAACGAATCACAACAGTTTCGTCTGCTTACGGATATTTACGGACAGCTACGGATGCTGCGGACAATTACGTCCTTCTACGTTTTCAACTCGCATGGGAACACAGAGACTCGTGGGAAGGCACACTACTCCTGTTGCCACGCTGCAGCGCCTTTACCTGAAGGAATGCTACAACACAGTCGGAGCGGTGGAGAGGCAGAACTGCATGGTCAAATTATGAAATTTCTCCCACAATTAATGGTCATTTTAAGTGGCACCCATACCATGTGTTTACTCATGACATCGGTTGACTCTTGGTGTTGAACTTTTTTTCTTATACTCTTCGAATGTGTATTTTTCGAAAAAAGCAATATTTTGGGTAGGGGGCGGGGTGACAGCATTTTATTCACTTTTCTGGCCGGGGAAGGTGTGGGCAACTATATAAAATGAGAACGAATTTAGTATTTCTCTATAGTCTTACCCATTTTACGCTCCATCGAATGTGTATTACACATTTTTTTTTTTTATATGATAATTATAATAATAAAATAATGATAATAATAATAATAATAATAATAATAATAATGATAAAGGACATTTATATTGCGCAGCTGCTATAATATTATACTCTACTGCGCATTACAAAATGACAGCATACAAGAAATTCAAACAGAAAATACATTACTTCAAGAGATGACTTGATATTATACTTGGGTGTGGGAGGGGTGTTTGAAAGTTTTGATGTCTTTTTTTTCTGTAAATTTGATAAGCATTGCTTTATCATAAATATCTCCTTAACATAACCCAGTAAGTCATGAATATCACTGAACAACGACAGCGTAACCACAGTTTGTCTATTCCATGACTGCAAGTGATATTTTCTTGCTCTAATGTTTAACTTTTCGATCTATATTGTATTTTATTTTTGGTATAGTGATGTTATAATATTATGTGACCCTGCATCACAAAACACACAAAAAGTCGTCACGCATGAAATTTTAGTTGAGAGCATATTCTGAAAGAGCATACTTTAAGCTTTGAAATGATGTATTACTCAAATCAAATGGACTCTCCTAACCTATCTAAATATTGGAAAGAATGCACACGCTCAGAAAAAGTGTAAACTGAGAAAAGAGGCTCTGAAGTTGCAGTGTCTATTCAAGCGCTTAATCTTTATCAAGCCGTGCTGGTTGTGTGATGAATGGGGACAAAAAAACAGGATGGAAAACCGCCGGAGTAACAACAATGAGGTGATTATCAGATTAAAACTGAAAGTATTAATAATGATGATGATGATGATGATAATAATAATAATAATAATAACAATAATAATAATAATGATAAATAATAATGATAATGATAATGAAAATAATGATAATAATGATGATAATAATAATAGCAATAATAATAATGATAATAATAATGATAAGGCCTTATTTACCCAGGGTAGCCAAGTCAAGATCGGCTCGATTGACCCATTTCACCTATTTTCAGTCCTCACACAAAATCAGTGTGTGCGACTTTTTATTCGTTTTGTGATGCACGGTCACATATATTCTTTACATTTATGACGTTTATTCATATTTGAGTTGCATAAACAAAAATTCAAACTTCAAGTTCAAAATTTCATATATCTTTTATTATTGTAAAGCAAATTAAAGGATTACGATTTTTTTTCACAATTCAATTTCAGTTTTCCCCAGTGTACAATGTAAGACATTCCAAAAATGTGATAACCTTGCTGTCATAATACACTGACTTAGCAGGGATCATAAGCGAAAAACAAATTGTCCATAATTATTCATAACAATCTGTAACTATCCGTAACTATCCGAAATATCCGCAACTCTTCGCAAGTGTTCAGAACTATTATGTGCCAATTCGTAAGAATATCCGCAAGTGGACGCAAATATTCGCATATGGTCGTATCTGTTCGTATCGCCCGCATTTTTTGCCGCATGTTTTGTACAAATTTCTGGTGACGGCAAAGGATCCGCGGGGGTCCGCGGAAAAAATGACTTTTTTGGACGTAACGCCGGACGCAGAGCATTATGTGACTGGGGCTTACCAGCGACGTCTGCGGTAGGTCGTCTGTGGGCCTCTGCAAGATCGCGGAGAAGTCTCGGAGACCTCGCGAACAAAATTAGTCTCCGCGACTTGTTGGCCGCGACTAAGGAGACGTGACGGAGACGTCGTGGAGACGTCTCCAAGACCAGCAGGAGACTGAAAAAAAGTTACCGCAGAAATCGAACATGTTCAATTCTCTCGCCACTCCCCGGAGACCAGGTTAGTCTGAAGGAGACCACTCCGCGACCACTCAGCGACCAGCGAAATTCGAGTCGCCACCAGTCGCCACCTATCTCCAAGCCAATGAGATATCCACTTACGACATATATATATATATATATATATTTTTTTTTTTTTTTTTGAGCAAAGCATGCATAGAACTTTAATACATACAAAAGCGATTTATTCATAACATCGAAAGTTTCATTGACATCGGACATAAGCAGATAAGACAAGGAAGTTGAATCAAGGGGGTTGAATCAACTCCCCCCCCCCCACCCCGGCATTTTTCGAGACTATTCCGCCACGCGAAATTTTTTGACCGCCACATTCGCTGACTTTTTACTTACAAGTCTCACGCAACTTTTGACATCATGTTCGCGAAAATCGCGCATACCGTTACGACGCTGCACGTCCTTTTATACATGCCTGTCAGACCGAAATGGCTAAAAAACGTGATTTTGTGTATAATCTATGCAAATGGAGTTTTTTCACCTTATTCATAATGTATGATTATTTTCACTTTCATAGGCTGAAATCAATTAATTTCAGCATGATTATGCTTGAAATAGGTTCTGTCATAAATTTTGAGGAAAAAAAAATGATAAAACAAGAGGTCGAAAAACAAAGAAATACGTAAGAAATTCATAAAACAATAAAATACATAAGAAATTGATTTTGATACCAGATTTTTTTCACGTACATTGTTAGGAATGCTACAAAAAATGTTATCACCAAAAAATAGGATTCTAGGAGCTTCACTTTCTGATTTAGAGCAAAATGTATGATTTTATGCACATATTAGCGTAATTAATATAATGAAAATTTCCATTTCTTTTTGTATGCTTTGGTAGATTACGCCACAGGTAATGCATGTGCCAATTTTCATGGCGATTGCGCGATCGACGGCCGAGATATGGGGGGGGGGGTTGAATCAACCCTCCACCGGCCACAGAACAGCTCAAAAAGCCCGGCCTGGTTAGGGTTAAGACTGTTGAATTTCAACAGACTACCATGCCTCCCCTCCCCCCTCCC